>NC_048912.1:15386009-15396161 GCF_011077185.1 Oxyura jamaicensis
GGGGGGGGGATGATGCAGGGATGGGTACGACAGAACAGGTTTGTGATGAGACGGGCGAAGGCAGAAGCACAAAGACAACCCCCCCGCCCCGTGTCAGATCCCCAGGGACGTGCCATCTGCCCCCACGGCTGCTGGGGCAGGACACCAGGCCAGCCCTGCCCCGCTCCCACCGTGGAGCACCCTCGGCACGGCCGGGGGCTGCGCACCCCTTGCAGTGGTCCTGAGCCACGGAGGGCCCCGGTGCTCCGCAGGCTGGGGAGGCGCTGGGGACACGGGTCCAGGACGCAGGGCAACCCCCTGCGGACAGCGTGGGGAAGGGCTCTGGTCCCCAGCGGGAGGGAGAGGCAGGGTGGGCCGTTACCTGGGTGGAAGCCCACGTCTGTTTGTCTGTCCAGTCCTTGTGGTTGCGGACGTACCACCACTGGATCTCAAGGGAGTAGGAAGGGGAGCCGCTGCCTCGGAAGGAGCACGCCATCTCCACGTCCTCGCCGGCCTGGGCCGTCATGTCGTGCGGGGTCTCGGTGAACAGGGCTGCAGGAGGCACAGCGGGGGGGGTGGGTGCCTGCGGGCACGGTGCCGCCAGCGGGGCCACCGGGAGCACCCGGACCCGTCCCCTCCCTGGCCGACCCAACAGCTGGACCTGTCCCAGCTGCGCAGGGGTGGCCGCTGCCGTCCCCCTCTCCCCCGCCACGAGCGTCCCAGCCCCACGGCAGTGCACGAGGCAGCCCAGGGCAGCGAGGCAGCGGGAGCCCCCCCGGGTGACCCCGTGCCCGCGGCGCCCTCCTGCCCTGCAGCGGGCGCGGGACCCCACGCGCCTCCAAGAGGTAGTAAATAAACAAAGCGTGATCGCATCGCCGCTGAAATCAGAGCATAAATGAAAAACAAATCCTTGTTTAATGCGGCCCCCAAACAGTCTCCCACACGCCATATGGTTTGCTTTCCTCTCTCAAAACAAATATTGTTCGGAGATGTAATTAGAATTCTTTTCATCTTCTCTGGAGAGATTATTGTTCCTCTGTAAAGGCGGCCCCAGCGTGCAGGTCACTAGGAAATGTTATTGTCACAATCTGCGGCGCCTGTCACGGCGTCTTCTCCCCGGCACGGCGTGGGGATTTTTTAGCCTCACCATGGGCTGAGCCCCCAGCGCTGGCACAGCCGGACCCGGGGCTGCCAGCACCCCCCCCGCTGCCCTGGGGTGGCCCCGGTCCCGCTGGAAACGGCTCCGGAGCAGGGCTGGATGCAAGGAGGATGCAGGCGCCCACATCCCCCAGATCCTCGTGGGCCGGGCACGTGGAGGGGGCAGCACGGTGCCCCCACCCGGCCCCCTCGCCTTCACCCGCCCAGTCCCCAGCAGGATCTGTCCCTTGCCACATGCTGCCAGCTCCCAGCTGCCGCACGGGTCCCTTGGGTGCCCGCCGAGGACACCCACCCCTCTGGGAGCCGCGCACAGCTCCCCGGGGCTTCTCACCAAGTCCTGATCCCACCTGACAACGAATTATTATCAGCCTAGACAGAAAGGTTAATACCTTTAATATCTCTCTGTCCCCCTGGACGCATGGAAATCCCTTACACTTATCGCTTTCCTTTAATCCATCTTAGCGGGGGAACTGAGGAAAATACATAGTATAAGGGGCTTAACGAGTGTCCCGCTCTCCCAGCTGAATTCCCGGCGCTGCTCCCGCTCGCACAGGACCTGGCCCCCGGGAGACACGCGGGGACCACGCAGGGGCGCCGAGGAAGCTGCGGCTGGGGCCGCGGTCCCGCGGTCTGGGGCCGCACGCAGCACACGAGGGCCCGGCGTTGGCTGCAAAGCGACACGAGGCACAGCCGGCACGAGGCTCAGCACCTGCCTCGGACCAGAGCCCACTGGGACCAGAGCCCTCCGAGGGACCCCTCCCCTGGGCCAGGCCCCACCGCCGGCTGTGGCTGTGCCGTGGTCGCGCCGTGGCTGTGCCATGCTCACGCCGCGGTCACATCGTCCCTGCACGGCGGTGGCAGAGGCTTTCCCTTAACCCCAGCTTTGGCTTTATTTAAACGCTGCACAGCACAGCGAGAGGAGCCAACCCCACGGGCGCCGCAGCCGCCTGGCTCCCAGCCCCCTCCCCAGAGCCAGGGTCCCGCAGACACCCCCTGACCCCGCCGGGCACCGTGTGCCCCCCTGGGCCCCGCCGCGTCTCCCCGGCTGCTCTCCGGAGGCAGCCTGCAGGGCTTTAATTGGGGCCTGAGGGGCAGGCTTTGTGCTGGGCGGCCCGAGGTCTGCAGCCCATGGCTGAATTACTCGGAACACAATTAAAATCAGCTCCCACGGACGGGAATTTGGCAGAGAGCGGAGAAAAGGCTTGATGGAATCATGCACCTTCTTTCTTTCAGATTTTAATTGGGAAGCTACGTATTAATTAACTTCAGGGCTCAGCCTCCCTGAAGCGCATCCACACCCAGGCGGGTGCTGCCAGGGCCCCCTGCCCGAGGCGTCCGCCCCCACCCCAGGGCACCAGCCCCTGCCCCAGGACCCCTCCAGGGGGGCTGCGCCCCTCGGCCAGCCCCGTGTTTCTGCCCTAACCCTAAAAACCCACAAAGCCAAACAGAGCGGCGTGGGTTTGGGAGCAGCTGGGGGCTCGCAGCAGACAGCTCATAAAGCACCCAGCGACGGCAGCGGGAGCAGGACCTAAATAATGTCTGACAGCACGAGGGGAGGTGAGGACACCTCCCCGCACATCCCAGCCCTTCATCCCCCCCCCCGCCTCACCGCTCCTCCCCGCAGGGCTCAGGCCAGCCGGGGAGCAGGCGTCTCCTCGGATCCGCCGCCCCGTGGGGTTTTTTAGCCTCACCATGGGCCAGGTCCACAGACAAAGCTGAGAGCTCAGGAGTTGAGGGGGGGTGAGCAGCGTGGGCACGGCTAGCTGCGGTCTGGCAGGGGCTGCTAAGGAAGGTGCCCGTGCTGGGCTGCACACAGCCCCTCTGTGCTCCTGGCCCCGGCTCAATCCAGAGCCCCGGCTCAGCCACCACCAGCCCCCGTCTCCCCACCTGCCATCGCTGCCCGACCTCCAACCCGCCCGGCACGGGGCAGGCAGCACGCGCCGAGGACAAGGGCAGGAGCTCCAGACCCAGCTGCTGCCAGGGGTAGAATAAAGAATCGCCTTAATGAGGGCCATTACGGTGTTACCTTCTGATCAGGCAGTGAATTGGCAGCTGGCTCCCGCGCTTCTCAATGGCCTATGAAAGTGATGAACAGTTTGGGGACCCTCCAAGGCGAGCAGTGACGGGGCTGTCGCGGTGGAGCTGGTGGCAGGCGAGGACGGCGCAGCGTGGCCACAGAGCGCAGAGCCACCTCCAGCCCGTGCCGTGCCCCTGCAAGGAGCAGGGCTCCTGCGTCTGAGGACCCCCGGTGCCCCCAGAGAGCGAGAGCACCGTGGACAAAACCACCCCTGGCGGTGGTGGGGACACCGCTGGTACCGTGCAGGCAGTGGGGACGCAGCTCCGAGGGGCTCGCGCCAGCCCCAGCGCTGCCCCCCTGCAGAGGAGCCCACGGCACCGGGGGGCTGTGCAGTGGGGCAGCCCCACACCGAACCCTCCTTCCTTCACCGCCACCCCGCAGCCCCGGCACGGCGGGGACAAGCAGAGGTCTGCTCCGTGCACAGGGCTGTGAGTGCTGAGGCCCCCAGCTGCCCCCTGCCCCCCCCCCCCCGCAGCCCCCAGTCCCATCCCTCTCCCCTCCGCTGGTGCTGGCGCCGCGTCCTCCCAGACAAAGGGAGGGGGACTGCACCGGGCTCACGGCTCCGCGTGGTTTATGGCCTGCTACCTGTCATAAACTGCGAAAATCAGGATCAATAAATCTTCCAGGAAACAAAAATCAGGGGAAATAAAATGAACTCAATGGGGAAACACAGATAAACGGAATTGAAAACGCCTGCTGGGACAGCTTGGTGCTCTCATAAACCCGAGATATAGCAGCTGCCCGGCTCCCTCCCCGCGGGGGCAGGATCCGGCCCCGTGGCTGCCTCCAAAGGGAGGCGAGAGGACGGGGCCCCTGCTGCCAGGCCACGGCCGTGCCAGGCGCCTGGAAGCGACCGCGGGAGCCCTGCGCCCGTCCCCCAGCACGCAGGAGCCTGTGCCCCCCTCGCCCTGGTGCTCTCTTCATGGGGACCCCCCCAGATGCCCGTGGGTTTGGTGGCTTTCCCAGCCCCAGGCACCCACAGCCCACTCCTGGCGCTGCAGCTCCAGCTCCCGAGTTCGGGGACGTGCGCAGGATGCGGCCCCGCAGGCACCGGCCTCGCCGCACAGGGCTGGGGCTGCCGGGGAGCAGAGCCCCCAGGGACAGTGGGAGAATCGCAGAGATGGGGGGGGAATCACCTGGGGGCACCCGCAGGATGGAAGCGTTGCACGAGCCTGCCGGAATCATTTCCTAACGCCTCCCCGAACAGACGGGTGCAGAGCAGGCAGGGGCGTCCCTGGGCAAGGGGAGCACGAGCAGAAAGGGAGAAAGACCCAAGGGGAGCAGCTCTGCAGGAGCCAAGGAAAAGGGCAGGGAGGAACCAGGAGGCACAGAGACCCCAGAGCCAGTCCCAGCAGCCACCGACACGGGAGGGACCGGGGACAGGAGGGACACACCGCGGTCAGGGCGCTCCTGCGGGGACCTGGCTGGGGCAGCCCCGTGCCGCCGTGCCCCGAGCTGTGGCTTCCGCAGCCCTGTGGGCATGCAGGAGGGTAATATTTGTGTAAACACGCACTGAAGGGTGGTTACCTCTGTATCAGGTACTTGCAAATGCATATTAATTACCTGGTTAGTGCTCTAGCTTGCTCTGTGAATTATTTACCCCACCGAACCCCCACAGCCCCGCCAGGCACAGCTCTGCTGGGGGGGGCAGGACGGCTCCAGCACCCGCTCCCCTCCAGTGGGGGCTGCTGGGGGCCGATCCCCCCCCTACCAGCCCCGCACCACTCCCTGCCCACCCCGAGCTCAGCCCAGGGGCTGGGGCCACCCCAAAATCTGCAGGAATGCCTTGGGGTGCTGGGCGAGCCCCCCCTGGGGCCGAGCGATGAAGATCTGGGGCCAAGGGCTTGAGCAAGAGCTGGGCTGGGGCTGCAGGCAGGGGCTCACCCAGCTCCAGCAGCGGGCCCCATCCTGCAGCCACCCCCCGCTCAGCACCCGAGCCCCGCGCCTTGGGAAGGGGTCTGGGCAGCATCGCCCTCAAACTCTGCCACGATACGGCGAGCGTGGGAGGGAGAAACAGAGGGAAAGGGGCTCGGGGATGAGGCTGGGGAACCACAGCCCCCAGGGAGGGGAGGACGCGGCAGGCAGGTGCGGGGGGCGCAGGACCGGGTGCGGGGGGGCACGGGATCGCTGCAAGAGCCGCTGCTGCCGCCCCCTCCCCCAGACTGCCGCTATTGTGTTTTGGGCTGCGATCAAGTGTGGCTTTTTCTTTCTCTTCACAAAGCTCCGAGTCATAATTCATGGTTTATTATGGTTCGGTGAGTCAAGACACTCAGAGAACTAATTGCCAGCTCAGCCGCGCTCTCCCAATAATCCTCGCCCTCGACCGCCCCCTCCTCGCACCCCGGCAGCAGGAGCGCAGCGAGGGGCCGGGGCTGGGAGGAACTGGGAGGAAACCGGCCCCAGGCTTGGCCGCAGCAACCCTGGGTCTGCGCTGGGGCGAGGGGCATCCCCTGGCAGTGCCAACCCAGACCCCACCCCAGGCAGCATCAGCGGCTGCGCCCCACCTACAGCCCGGAGGCACCGAGCCGGGCTGGTCCATGTCCGTGCCCAGACTGCAAGCAGCAGGAGCCGACAGCGAGGTCACCCCGCACCGACGCTCACCGCCACCAGCACCAGCACCAGGGGCTCAACCAGAGGCAGGACCCGGCTGCAGGAGCTGCCGGAGAGCTGAGCTGCTCCCTCCTGGTGGCAGCGAAGCGCAAGCATGGAGGAACCTGCGAGGAGCACACAGGGTGGCAGTGACAGCCGTCCCCACGCTCTCCGCCCTGGCGCCTGTCGGCAGCACCCAGCCCTCCCCAGGGATGCCACCCGCTGGCACACCAGCGGCAAATCCCACCCTGACCCCAGCCGGCTCCCCAGAACCGCTCCACGGGCTGGGTTTGCTCCATGCCGTGTGCCTGCAGGGCTGCAGGAGGAGCGGCTGCACCCCACAGCCAACAGCAGCCCCGGGGCGCTGCCCGGTCCCCAGGTAACCGCGTCCCTCCTGGCCGACCTCGTGTCACCGGCACCGACGGCCGCCGCGCGGTACCAGGGGGCCTCCCGACCCCCGGTGCAGGCTCCCTGCGCAGGGGTCACCAGGGACCAGAACGTCCCTGCACACTGCTCTGCAGGAGGACAGATGCTGTTCCATGCCCTCGCCGTGCCATGCCCCCAGGGACACGGGGTTTTGGGCTTGTTCTATGCAAATTGGACCAAAAATCGCCCTCCCGGTCCCATCTGCCCATTCAAATCTATGAATGAATCTCCTCCTAACAAGCCTGTGTGCAGGGATGCTGGCCCCTGGTCACCAAAACCAGATCACAGCAAACAAACAGAGCATAAACAGCGGTGTGATGGCCGGTGTCACCAGCGAGAGCAGGGCCGGCAGCTCTGGCTGCAGCCGGTGCAGATGCCCCCATCCTTCCCGCAGACCCCCAGAGCTCCCCCCAGCCTTGGCTCTGGCTGCAGATCTGAAACCTGCCCCGAGGCTGCAGACAGAGCAGCACCAAAGCAGCCCGGGGCCAGCTTTCCCCACCGAAGGTCCCGCCGTGCTCCAGCACAAAGGACGCACCGCGCTGCTCCGGCGGTTCTGCACCTGCCCCTCTTCCAGGGAAGCGCCAGGTCGGAGCCCCACGAGCGCTGCCTGGGGACAGGGGGGGCTCGTGCTCACACGTGGGCGCAGCAGAGCCATTTCTCTGCCGCTATTTACTGTCATATTAGCAGCAGAATTACCTCAAATTTGCAGCGTAAATTAAAAACAACACAAAATCCACCTAATTTTGTGACTGTGATCAGGCCAGAGCTCACCTTGCCAGGGAGTTTGAATTAACCTTGAAACCTGCGAGTATTTCTAATGTTTGGCAACCGGGGGCTGGGCTGCAGCCCGCAGCCCCCATTTCGCTGCAGCAGAGGAGACGCCGACAGCGAGAGCCCCGCTCGCCCCGGCGCTGGGCAAGCGCCTTGTGCAGGCAGGGGACTTTCTGCTCTCGGATTGCTGCGTGGAGTAACGTGTCTCAGACAATTCACTCCCAAAAGGAATGAGGAGGAGCCGTTATTTGATAGTATAAGTAGCAAAAAAAAAAAAAAATGGCCTGTTACTATGGCTCCCCGAGGGACCCCAGGCAGCGTTTGGCAGCCTGTCCTTCAGACGTCACCTGCTTGTGGCGCTCATCTGCTGGGGGATGATCTCCAGCACGGCAAGGCACCGGGTGCTGGGCGCTAACTGGGAGCGGGCGGACAGAGCTGGGCGCAGCTGGAGACCCGGCCCACGAGGCCTCACGCCCGGCACCCCCAGCACAAGCCATCGGCCGCGGCAGAGCCGCCCGTGGGCAGCCAGGCGGGAGCCAAACCTGAGCCGAGGCAAAAGGCCACGGAGAAAGGTGCAGGACACAGCCAGGCCCTGTACCGATGGGCTGGGGAACAGTGACCGCCCCCGAGCCCCTGTGCCACCAACCGCAACCCCCAAGCAGCCGCTACGGAGAGCACCAGAGGCAGCGCCCAAGGTGGTCCCCGGGTGGGCGAGCCCCAACCCCGGCACCCTGAAAGCAGGCACCGGGGTGGGGGGGGGGCAAAGCAGAGCCTCCAGCTCCGTGCCCCCGCTCCTGCCCCCCGGCCCCGCTGCCCTGCCCACGGCGCCAGCGCTGCTGCCGAACGCGCCGGCTGCTCGCTCTGGTGTGCTGCCTCGCTCCCAGGGAGCGTTATGATTAAAACTGGCTGTCACTGTCCTAACGTAATAATTCCCAGTGTCTGGCCCATCGTCTGTCAGCCTTCTTCAAGGGAAAAGAAAGCGCAGACATTTGATGAGGAGAGGTGTCAGAAGTAATTGCGCTGAATGACTGCACGAACAGCAGCAGGAAAAACACATCGGATGGAGTATTCCCACCAGGAAGCATGAAAAAATCCAGCACAATGCAAAGTGTTTATGAAAGTAATTGATAGAATAATCATTGGTGTGTGAGACAAAGGAGAGGGGCAGCACCCCGGGGAGTCGGGGCACCGCTCCCTCCAGCCTTCAGCCATTCAACTAGCAGCTTTATTGATGGTGAGACACTAACACTCGCAAACGCTGCGAGGAAGGAGACAGGATTCTCCTCCCCGGCAATGCAAGCTGCTTACCAAGCGGCTCCCTGCCCGCTCCAGGAGCAGACAGGCTGGGAAGGAGGCTGGCGCTTCCCAGCCGGCGCAGGTTTGAAAGCCGATGGCGCCAGCCCAGCGCGCACACGCTGTCTGCGCCGGGGTGCATGAATAATTGAAGGAGCCAGCCCGAGGAGAGGAGCGCAGCTCGCGGGGGCGGCGGGGAGCTGCGCTGCTGCCCGCCGCTCTCCTGGGGGCCACGGGGCTGGCGGCGGGGCCGCACCTCGGAGCCTGGAGCTGGCTGCGGGCAGAGCCCTTGCCATGGGGACAGGGAAAGGACTTTCTTTGGCGGAGACTTCTTTTCCCTCCCAGAGCAGCACTTGCTGCCATGTGAGCTGGAAACGCATCGCTCGTGCTTGCGGGGTCGTCGGATGGAGGAGTTGGCCTCACCCGCAGGGCGCAGGTCTCTGTAGCAGCCCCTGATGCCCGCCGAGTTTCCGTTCGGTTTCCTCCCCACATCTGGGGCCAAGCGAAAGATAACAGCGAACGCGCTCCCGGCCGGGCCGGACACAGGAGAGGCTCTGCGAGATGGTGGCCGTGAGCTCGGGCGGCTGCGGCAGAGCCCGGCAGGAGCTGCCCGGCCCCGGCAGCCCCGCTCTGCCCGGCCGGCCGCATCCTGCCCCTCTGCGCCCCAGCCCCGCCGTGCCAGGGAAAGCTGCACCGGCAAGCAACGCAATGATCAATCTCCAATCTGCTAAACAGCAATTTATACAGGTTTTCAGCACACAGCTTTTATCAAATTGGTATTCACCTACTGAACGCAAATGGCTTATTATACATGACCCACTTACTCACTGCTTTTCAGTATCGTTAATAAAGGTTTCTGTTGTGATTAAGTGAGTTGCTGCAGAACTGCTCATAGTTGAAAGCTGTAATGTGGCTCCAAAGTGCACTTACCCTACCAGAATATTTTTCTCCTTTGCTCCCTTCTTCCTCGCAGCGACCATTTCACTACTTATTTGCCTACTGCTGAATTTCTGAGGGGAGCAGCAGAGGATAATGGAGGCTGTTCGCCCACATCTCCTTCCAGCATGCCGGGCTGGCGGGTCCAGAAATCCTGCTGTCTTTACCCCACCGGTGCAAAGGCAAACCTCCTGCACGGCACAGACAGGTGACTGCCGGCCCACGTACCGCACTGCTGCAGGACGCGGCGTCCCCACAGCCCCGGCACGGCACAGCCACCACGGGGCCGCTTCTGCCTGGAGGCTCCTCGGGGCAGGGAGCAGCTCCTGTGCCTCCTGCTCCAGAGCCACACTGTGGGGCTGGCGGCAACCCTGCAGCGGAGCTCCCACAGAGACCCCACGGTCACACCTCTGTGGCTCGGGTTAAACCCTCCCGTGTCAGCACAGCGAGAGAAAGGCAGGTCCCGTGCTCCGAGGTGTTCCTGTCACCTGCTCTGCCCCCCGCACTAGAACAGACTTTCTCTTCGGGGGCCGCAGGAAGAGCCTCCCCCGGCCAGAGCCAGCAGCGGAGCTGCTCCTGCTGCGAGGGGCCCGCGGGAGCACACCACGCTGAGCGGGAGGTGCACGGCGCTGTGCACGAGGATGCACGCTCACACGAGGATGCACAGTGCCGAGCACAGGGATGCAGGCTTGCACGGGGATGCACAGCACCGTGCACGAGGACGCCCGGGGGTGCACACTTACACGGCGCCGTGCGCGGGGCCGCGCCGTGCCAAGCCCCCGAGCTCCGCCACCCAGCGGCAGGGGCAGAGGCCGCCCCCGGGCGCCGGGGATCGGAGCGGCGGAGCCCGGCACCGGCTCGGCCGGGCCGCCCGCAGCTCCGCGGAGCCGCCGGCGCGACGGAGCGCGACGCGGCGCCGCCCG
>NC_048912.1:15396561-15491815 GCF_011077185.1 Oxyura jamaicensis
CCGGAGCCTCCCCCGCCCGGCGGAGGGATCCCGGCCCCGCGCACACCCCCAAAGTTTTTCCCACGCTCCATTCTTAAAGTGCGCGGGGCGGGGCCGGGCCCCACGCGCGGCCCCGCGGGGGCTCCCACGCATCGCCCGCGCCCCCCCCACCGCAGCGCCCCACGCGGGGAGAGGCGCCCCGCGGGCAGCACCCGGCGCAGCGCAGGAACGGGGCTCGGCCCCGAGCCCCCCCGGCGCGGAGCTGCCCCCACGCGCGGCAGGATCGCGTCCCGCAGCCCGCGGAGCTCCCGGGGTGCGGGGCGCGGCGCGGCCCCGGGTGGAGGAGAGGGCCGGGGGCTCAGCCCCGCTCCCGGGGTGCCCCCAGCAGCCTTGCCCCCGAGGGGCACGACCCCAAGCTCCCGAGAGCCCTGCAGACCCCCCGGGACCAGGGGCAGCGCCCCCAGCCTGTGGCAGATCCGAATCAGGCCCAGGCCAGGGGAACCGTGACCTGTGCCATCCCCACACCCGGATGGAAAAGTGTGAAACGTGAGGAGGAGCCCGCAGGCAGCGCGCCTCCTGCCCAGATACCAAGCTTCATCTCTGGCAGGAAGGCACAGGCGCAGCCTTCACTCGTGTGATTTTATCTGTGCACTACGCGGCAATCTGAAGGATATTTTCTCTCCAGATAAACAGCGAAAATCAGATTATTTCAGGTGTTTCCTGCCACAAGAAGACAGATGCTTGCTACAAAGAGATTCTTTAAACTGGACTTGAAAACACCGCCAGTATTTCTTCTCCCTGCCCTCAGCGGGGTTTCTCCAGCAGCAATACCAGGAGCATTTTTCACATTACGGCCCCGGCAGGCAGGGTCCGCGGGGTCGGCCTGGGAAGAGCACGGCGCCCCACGTCAGGGGCTGCGCTGCCGGCGCTACAAATCAATAGTTTTAAAGAAGTTCTACGTGCTGCAGCGTTCTCCGCATGTCAAAATAAAACCCACATAAGAGCAGACCAGATAGCATTGATCTCTGCTCAAGTTCATTACTCCCTCTAGAGTTAAAAGCGGGGGGAAGGAGAGCGCGAGCGCAGTGATGGATGAGCCGGGGCTGCTGGCGCCACACAGCCGGCGGCTCCGAGGGTCCCAGCTGGTGGCACCCCCAGTGCAGGGGCACCAGGGGGCTCGGGGCTTCTCCCCCAGAAAGCTCCAGGCAGCCCCCGCAGTGCTGGGAGGGGGCTGTGGCCGATGGTGGGAGAAGCTGGGGGTCGCCTGCCCCCTCCGAGGCCACGTTCATGTGGAGAGCAGCCAAGCCCCGCCGCCGGCCCCATCTCCCTGCGGCTGGTGGGCAGCAGCAGGGTCCCTCACGCCCAGAGGTGAGTGCAGGAGGAAGCAGCAAAGGCCAAGGGGGCAGCCAGTCCCCATGGGTCGGGCAACACAAGCTCATGAACCAGGGTCCCTGCTCGCCTTCCTTCCCATCACCAGCCTGCTGGGGACCCCAATAAAACCCTGCCAAGCTTCATCCACAAAGTGCCCCCCTCCCGTAACACAGAGAGCCAACACCGTGACTTCACCAAGCACCAAACCGCTGCGGTCGTGGGAGCGGGGAAAAGCCACGGACATGGGGCCAGCCCCATGGAGAAGGAGCACGTGTCCTGGGGGGTCTCTGGACCCCGCCTGCGCTGAGGGTGCACAGCTGCACCTTGGTGCTGAACCTGCCAGGATCTTCCCTCATATAACCAAATACATTTAAATCATGCCACCAGGAAGCAAGGAGAATATAAATTTCTCTTGGAGCTGGGAACATCTCCAGCTGCAGAGCCGGAATTAAGTTCCATTTCCAGCTGATTTTCTGCCGCCACAGCAGGATGATGAACTGACAATAAGTCTTCTGTGCAGTGGCCCAGCAGAAGGAGGAAAGGGGAGAGCCAAGCGTCCTCGCATCTTGTGCACACTCGGAAGGTTTCATTTTCCTCCTCAATTTTAATTCATCAGTGAAAAGGACCAGACCAGATGCTGTCTGCTATTGCAGCCACACAGTCCTGATGAGCCCCTGTGTGTCTGAAACGGATAGGAGGGAAGGTCGCTCACAGGCTGAACAAGAGCAGAGCCAGCGGCTCCCTGACTAGCTGAATGCTGGCGCTCGCTGCATAAATCGGTCTGTTATCTGCACGTCTGCTATTCCTCTAAAATAGCTGGCAACTCCCTTGCAGGGTTCCTGTTCCAGGGGAACATGCCCAGGAACTTGCTCTCAAGGATGAAGCATTTCTTATCTCTATTCACGCCAGGTTTTCTGCCTGCTATTTAATTTTACCTACGCCGCCCATTCTGCTCGGTGGGCACCTGCAGAAGGAGATGCCGTGGCCATTTCCACAGAGGCAGGGTGCGGGCCCAGCTGCCAGTACGGCTCCCGCACCCCTGAGGCGGGTGCGTGCGTCTCCCCTGGCCACACGTGCACAGGCTGAGCTGAAGCTCTGCAAGCAGCTGGGCAGGAGGTGCCCGGGGCCCCCACGGCAGCAGCACTGCGGCACCTCCAGGGGCCCTGGGCAGCCCCAGGGGGGCACAGGGAGGGCGCAGGGAGACGTGGTGGGATGCCTGGTGCGCGGTGCACAGGGTGCTCCCCTGGGAGAACACCCAGCGGGCACCGAGGGGGCAACCCGGTAATTGCACCTTCTGCAAAATATAACAAATCAGCTGCTGGGGCGCTGGGAGTCGCCACGAGAATTATTCTGAAGTACAGGCTCAGGAGTTGGCTGAGAGGAAGAGGACAAGAGGTGCCATCAGTGGGAACCGGGTGGCACTCAAAGGGCACTAAGCGAGGCAGGGATCCTCGAGGTGGGGGGCATCTGCCCCAGCCCCTCAGTGCTCTCCTGCTTTGCTCCTTGTGCCGGGGGCCCCGCGAGCACCCAGCACGTCCAGGAGAGCCGGGGGCGAAGGCAGGCACAGCCCTGAGGGCGGGGGCAAGCGTGCATGTCAGGGGCTGCCTCGCACCCTCCGCTGCACAGAGCGCATCGGGCTGTTTGTCTCTCTGACGGGCAGAGTAAATACCCTCCACGCTGATAGCGAGCTCAGTTCTGATACTTGCTTAGAGACTTGACAATCCCTGTATAAAAGGATTTCCTTCCACAGCTGAAGTTTGACATTCCTGCATTATTAGATTATTTGCAAAGGTCTGTGTGCGCTGCAGGAAAACAATGCTACCAACATCCAAAATTACAACCTTCTCCTCCACAAATCATCCGAGAGGCAATAAGCCAGGCAGACAGCGCGCGTTTGAAGCAGGCAGATGCTAAAAAGGAACGAGGGAGGCGGGCAGGGCCAGCGCCCCGACGGGCGAGCGCCGCTGCAGCGCCCGTAAGGCGGCAGCCCCGGGGGTCGGGGGCACACCCCAGGAAGGCAAGGGGGGGCTTGGCCCCGGTGCTGCCACTGCCCCCCTGCCCTGCCCCGCAGCAGGAGAGCGTCCCCGCGGCACCGAGCCGGCAGCAACCAGCAGCAGCAGCACCAAGCACGGTCTGCAGGGAGTCACAGGTCTCTGCCCAGAGCTGCCCACACACTAGGCAGGATTATCCGAAGTATAAAATTCAGGAGAAAATTACTTGGAAAGAATTATTACTTTAGAGAACAATTCATGCTCATTTCCAGTCCATTAACTCCTTCCTCCTCTGCAGAACCCACCATCAGTTTCCCGATGGAGAGAAGCGCTGTCACAGATGTCAATCATTTCCGCAATGGTTCCCTGTTTCCAAACCATTGTTCAAAGGACCAAAAAAAAATAAATGTGAAGAGAAAAACCAAACAACCTTTTCCCCTCCACATTATTGACTGTTATAAGAGAAAAGCAGTTCCTGAAATCCAGGTCTCATAAAAAATTTTTAAAAATCAATAACTTAAGTGACTGATTCGTGCTGCTGAAGGTTTGTTTCCCAATTTTGACAGCGTCTCTTTGTATTTAGTGTCACCTGGGTCTCTCCACCAGGCTGTCAAGAGAGATTCCTCAGCCCTGATTTGCACTCATCTCTCCCCGTTTAGAGAGGCTCAGGTGGGAGCGGAGCTGAAGATGGATCCAGACGTGCCGCGGGGCCCCTGCCAGCTCCTGCCGCTCCCCCCGGGGGAAGCCACGGGCTCCGCAGCCGGGGCTTGGACCCCCCCCCGGTGTCACCATCAGGGGCTGCGGCCCCACCACAGCCATGGGGCCGGCACCCAGGGGATCTTCCCCAGACACCCGCCCCCCGCTGCCTCCTGCTCGCCCAGCCCCAGCCCCTGCCCGCTCCCCGATACGGACCCAGCACCGGGAGCTCCGCACCGGGAGCTCCGCACCGGGAGCTCCGCACCGGGAGCTCCGCACCGGGAGCTCCGCACCGGGAGCTCCGCACCCCTCGTGCAGGAGCTGCAGGGAAGGGGGCTGCAAAGCTGCTGCCGCCGAGCGCCCACCCTCCCCTTCCTTTTGGGCTGCGAGTTTCCTGCCTCCCTATCACCAGAGTGCCTCATCAATCATGTTCCTTCTAATTAACTTCTAATTTACCTCTTTAGTCAAATCTGTTTACAATCAGAGACAAGAAAACACGGCCCAGCGCCGTGTGATGCGGGTCGGTTTCTCTCCCCTCACGCTCAGCTGCCCCCGCACCGCGGCCCCACGTCGCCCCCGCCCCGCTCAGCGCTGCCCAGCGGGGTCCAGCTCAAGGCCCGAGCCCGTCTCTAACCAAGGCTGCCCAGCTCAGCGTCCCTGTGCTGGGGGAGCCCAGCAAAACGCGAGCCCAGCGCCCAGCCCCAGGCCCCAAGGGGGACACGGGGGCTCCATGCGCCTGCCTGGGGCTCGGAGGCGCAGACAAAGCCGCCTGGCTCCCATCACCGTGCTGGGGTTGTGCTGTGCTGGGGATGCGTTCAGGGCCGCCTCCAGCAGCTCGGGGGCTGCTTGTCCCCCCCTACCCCCCAGTAAGCGCATCCAACCCCTAAGCCAACCACCATGATGCTGCCCCCGAACTTCATCCACTGGTCAAACATAGCAGACATTAAGCCAGGAGCAAACCCTACTTTCTACAACCCACCACTAAGAAAACC
This sequence comes from Oxyura jamaicensis, assembly GCF_011077185.1. Taxonomy (NCBI): domain Eukaryota; kingdom Metazoa; phylum Chordata; class Aves; order Anseriformes; family Anatidae; genus Oxyura; species Oxyura jamaicensis. Next base: position 15,401,591 of record NC_048912.1, read on the forward strand.
TGCAGTAAGCTCAGCCCTTTAATCCTCCCCCAGTCCCAGTGACGGCACCCTTCGCAGCTGCTCAGCCTCACGGTGCCGGTCTTCATACCTCCAAGGCGTTTCTGTACTGCTCAATGTGGCAGCAAAAATGAGCTGGCCTGCAGCAGCAGCAGCACATTAAGCTGAATAATTATCTTAATTAATGACAGAGGGCCCAGGTGGGCATCCAGCCCCTCTGAAGACCAAGCCAGAGGACCCGGCTCCCCGCAGCAGGGCTGTGCCGTTGTGTGGCAGCCCCGTGTGCCGGCTGCCCCAGCCCCTGCCACCGCCCCGGAGGAGAGGACGGAGGCGAGCTCCCTGCCCCAGGCACTGCGCTGATAAACCCTGCTTTTGAGAGGGAGCTCGGCTTCCTCTTCCCAAAGCAAGCCCCCAGTTCGCAGGTCACCCCGCTCCTTCAGAGGGGCAGGGGGCACTGCGTGGCTGCCGGGCTTCACCAGGGGCTTTTATGGGATTGGGGGTTTCACATGTCCTGGGCAGGGCGCTGCCTCCAGACCCTCTGGCACGCAGGGACCACCTGGCAGAGGATCCTAACGTGCGTGCAGCAGGGCTCCTCGCTTCTGAAATACTTAGGAGATTAGGAGGAGAGAATTCATCATCTGTCTTGTAAAAGCCTGACTTGTAATAACAAGCTCTGTGCTAATTCCTCAGCAACATCTGGAACATCCTTATCTATCAGAAGAGAGACACAAAGACGGCGCCGTGCTCAGGTAAGCACTGGCATTTTGGCTTCTCATAATCCCCTCCAACGCCTCTCCGTCAGCTCAGGGAGAAAATGAGCAAGAGAAAGCACCCTGCCACAGCGGGCCCGGGCCGCTGGTGTGTGAGCCGGCCGTGCCAAACCCCAGCGAAGGGACAAGGGCACCGCCGGGCCAGCAGGACAGGGCTGCCAGGGGGAGTCCCCTCATGCACCCAAACCTGCCACCTCCCTGGCCGAGGGCTCCCCGCACGCCCGCTGCAGAGCTGCCCAGAGCCGAGCACAGGAAAACGCTGCAGGAAACAATGCCTGGGAGCACGCAGGCGGCACCACCAAAGCCCAGGCCTGGCCCCTGGCCCCAAGGCGCTGCCGGGAGCCCCTCCACCCGCAGGGAGCAGACAGGACCCCACAACACCACGAGGTGCACGCCGAGGAACTCTACAGCTCCAGCACTGCTTCTTTCAGTGAACAACCCAGAGAGCTTTGGTGAAGCACTTTGAAGAGCTCACAAATTACAAAAGGGGAAAAAAAAAAAAAAAAAAAAAAAAAAAAAAAGCTGCCTTATAAAGCAGGAACATCCATTACAAGCAGCCTAAGCTTCCTCCAGCAGCACCGCTCCCAGGAAGCTGGCGGCCCAGCCACTGGAGCAGGGAATTATTTTCAGCCCAGTCTCCATATTTAGTAACTGAGCCAAGACATCTAGAAAAGAAAATATTAAAGGAAGAGAAATTTACTTCCAGAAAGCAGAACTCCAGCCAGAGCAGTACAGGGAGAGGCGTTCTCAATCCTGCCAGAGCCACGGCTGGAGGGTCCCGGAGCTCAGCGGTGTGACCGTGCCTGCACCACGCCTGCCACCGCCCCACAGCCTGCAGCGGGCGGGCACGCGCACACAGCAAACTGAGTGAGGTCACGTTAAAGATGGCAGATTTAATTTTAAAACAAAAAAGCATAACGCAAAACCTTAGCTTGTACTCAAGTAGATTCTATTACTGTTTTCAAGAACCTTCCTACCTCCCCCCGCGGAAGAATTCCAAGATTCATGTAAAGTCAAAAACTAAAAGAGAGGGGGAAAGATAAGTAAGGAGGGAGGTGGTGAAAATAAGAGAAACGAGGAATTCAAACACAACTTGAAAAAAGTGTTTTTGAACGTTCCTTTGGCTGCTGAAACCACAACTTCCACGCTGATCCCCTGAACAACTGCATGTGATGCCACCCAGGCCAGCAGTGCCTGCTGCAGTGATGGAAGGCAGCCTTTAAGCTTCCCTGACAATGCATTTTTCTTGGAGATAAAAAATGAATGCTGCCAGCATGCAAATCTCTCTAAATTAGGCAGGGCCCAGCTTACTGGAGCAGTGATGTTTTGTGATGACAATCATTAACTTTAGCAGAAGAAGAAAGGATGCAGGAAAATCGTCTGAGCCACCGCTCGTCCCAGTTGGGAGCCCCTGCTCAGGGAAGTGGTGGGATTCGGCAGGCTGACATCTGAAATTGCACTGCAAGTGCAGAAGGGCAACAGAAAAATGAGCTGTGGTCTGTTTCACTGCAATCAGTAAGTCAGAGGCAAAGCACGTGGTCTTTCTGCAGCTCCCCCAGTGCACCTGGCATTACTGGGGCTTTCCCCTCTCTGCTGGTGGACTTACTGCTGCCATAAAAGCCAGGCTCCCAGTGCAAGATTCAGAATACCGATTTTTGGCAGAACATGGACAGCCAAGTCCTGAGGCAGACTGTGAAAAGAAAAGTTGATGGCACTTGGGCGTTTCATTGACCACTTACCTTCCCCTTTTGTTTTGGGTGGAACCTGGACAGAACCTCTCAAATGTCCCCTTCTGGAGGGGTGAGAGCTGACCAACCTGTGCCAAAACTTGCCTTTGCTTCTGCCCCACCTTTGGGAAGACTTCGCAGGAATGGTTAAAGTGGTTCGAGTTCCTGGTTTGTGCTCTGGCAGTGACCAACAACCCCACTGAAGAACGGCTGAACTGGACACGTACCAACCCAACTCCTCAACCTCCCCACTTTTCATCAGTAAAGTGGGTTGTGCATTTTCCTTAGTGTATCGGGCTGGACTAACATGCTACGGTCATCCTGAGCTATCTGTGCTTCCTCTTTACCCTGCTTCTAAGCATGATACTGTCACATCGTTTTGTGCTCTGATCACTGCTGCTGGACTTTGGGGAAGAAAAGGAAACATCTTGAGATGCCCTACTGCAAGGTAAGCAGCTGTAGTCCCACTCACAGTAGACTTAAATAACAAACAAGGAAATAAAAAAAAGCAAACTATATTTAATAGCTCCAAAACCCCATTTAGAATAGTTTCACAGAAACATCATTTTATCGTGCAATCAGGGCTGGAAGAGGGCAGCAGAAGAAGAGAGCGCCAGACGCTGCATCCTCCTAGGGAAATCCAGAATTCAGCCGCCAAGTCCTCAGAAATTCTCCAGCAGGTCCATGATCCGCTTCTGCTCGCTCTCCCGAAACTCCTGGTTCTTCCCATCCCCGATGTTCTCTGCATACTCTGTGGGAGAGAAAGCAGACAGAAGAACGGACTTTGAGCAAGACACTAATGAACAACGGCCAACTTCTCTTACAGAGGTATCACAGCAGAATTCAATCTGTGTCCCCTGCCAACTACTGAATGGGAATCTCTGTAAGGAGCACTGATGGATTTTTTTCCCCCATCTCCAGGGTTAAAGCTTTGCATAATAAACACCTGCTGACCCCTCATTCAGATTTTGTAGCAAACAGAGACTTCAGCAGAAGCATGCTGCTCTCATCGTTACGCACCACGAGAAGCGAGCAGACACTCGGAAATGTTACCACGATGGGAGGCGACGGTGCTTGGTGCTCTTCCCAACCCTCGCGCTATCCCGGGAGGAGCCCGCTGGCAGCTGTTGGAACCGGACAGCTGTAGCGCGCACCCCTTTCAGCCCAGAACAGCCCTGGACATCGCTAGCTTTCCCGGTCCCTTTTAGCACCATGCATCATCCAGGAGGTCGGGCAGGAGCCGATCCACACCTGTTTACCCTTTCCCAACCTTAGGTTTAGCGCGTCTGTTTCCCAAGCACCCTGAATTGGGATTTTTGTAAAACTAGTAAAGTGGAGATCATTCCTGGATCTACCAGTGCTTTTAATCCCTGTGGAAGGACACACACCACTTAACTACAAAGCAACTCCCTGTCTTCACCAAACCCCGGTCAAGGTGTTGCTTATCCATGCCCACGGCCAAACACCGCACAACAGCCATTCCCTCCACAGCTCTCCTTCCTGACATTCATTTAAAGCTGGCAGCTCTCATTCCCTTGCACCCTTGCTCCTTCCTGCTAACAGAACCTACATATTCAAAGATGGCTTAAAAAGAAAAAATAAAAAGCAGATTTTGAGCTGCAAAAGCAAGGACCTGAACAAATCTGAGTAAATCAGGAGCAGACTGCTTGGTTAGACAGTGCTTCCCAGCCTCCGCCTTCTCTCTCTCTTTCCCTTCTTCCTAAACAAACAGAACAGCTTGTATTCAGCATCTGAATAGCAACTTGCTGTAGAAAGTTTGCTTTAATATTTATACGTTCAGCACTGCTACATGCCTCCGAGCTCCATCAAAGCCTTTATTATAAGAGCACTGAAAGGAGTGAGGACAGGGAGAAGTTAGCTGATGTGGGAGTCTCCCCCCATGTGTGTACTCTCTCTGTCTCTCTCTCCATGTACAAAAAGCAGAATTCTTTGCCAAGGCCTCTGGGAGAAATCCTTTTAATATTTATAAACTGCTACAGTACCTGTAACAAGAGCAGGTTTGCTGCAGGTGAACCTGTCTGCCTCCCAGTCCTGGAGGAGGGGGACGAGCGCAGGGAATTCTTCCTTCGGAGGGCAGAAAAGCTCTCCATCACACCTAAGGCAGGCAGCAGCGAGCTCACGATCTGCTCGTTGCAGCTGCTGGAGCTGCTGGGGAGCGCCCGGCGAGCTGCAGAAGGGCAGGGCCCCGGGGGCAGGGGGCCGCATCGCAGGGCCCGCAGCCTGCTGTTGTCTTCTGGGGGGGATGAAGCGCGGCGCGGCAGACACAGCGTTACTCTCCCAGGAAAACAAGCCGGCAGAGCCGAGCAGCATTTAGCTCGGGTTCTCCTGTCCCCTTCGGGCAGTATCAGAGCGCTTTCTGTCGAACAGCCTTGCCCCCCCCCGGGGAGCACGGCGAGGAGCAGGCTCTGTCCCCAGACGAGACCTTTCCTGTGCTTTGTCAGAGTAAGTGCCTCTGAAACAGATGCAGCAACTGCAACTGCCTTTGTTTATTGCAGCCCCAGGGCAACGCTTTCCTGGCTGCCGCTACATCTTGACAGCTCAGAGCACCCAGGCGAAAGGAGGGACTCCTCCAGCTGCCTGCCTGGTGGCAGGGCCCCAAGGGCCCCAGGGGCAGGGAGGGCTCTGCGGGGCGGCCGCGGGCAGGGGGCTGGTGGCCCAGCTGAGGGCCTGGACCACAGCACAAGCGGTGGAGCTGCCACTAATGCCACTGCCCTTTTATCGTCCCAGTAAGACGGCAACAGCAAGCCACAAGTAATTCCTCTCATCTTTCCCAAAAGCTCAGCATTTTTCCTCCTAAATATTGAGGTTTCAGACTAAAAACCCGGTGACTCCCAAGGCAGACTGTTTACTGGGCTACAACAGCTGTTAATATTCATTTGAAAAGACCAGATAAAGCCCCCAGAACCAGGTTTAAAAAAACATCATCCAACGAGATTTTATTTACCTTCTTATTTGAAATTCTACCGCTTCAGTGAGACAGCAAAAATCAAACGTAAGCTCCCTCTGCCAGCAGTTAAACAGAGTTTACACATTTCTGTAGCTACACAAAGGGAAAGGACCTAAGATTGGTTTCTGCTTCATTAGACAAAATACAATGGTTACAGAACAGGAAAAATCAATAGGGAAATATTGAAGCTTGTAATGGATATTGGAAGCCATAAAGCCTGCACATACTGAGGGACCACAAACGCCAAATTTAGCATCGTCCTTAGAGCACACCTACCTTCCCTTTCTGATTACACATGCTGACGGGTTTGGCTCAGCGTTCCGCGGGTATCCCACCCAACACCTCCCATTACGAGGAGCCACGCGGCCACTCGCCCCCCACGTGCCTTCGTGGCCTTTCCGAGCCGCGCCGCCTAGGGAGGTGCGTGCCTCGCGCCTTCGGATGGGGGAGACGCAGACCAAACGCCCCCGACGCAGGCACGGCCTCCAGACGGGGACCAGCCCCCTGCAAAGCGCCCCCACAGCCAGCGCGCACCGTTCAGCCGTGCTCTGCCACAGAACAAGCTAACTGTCCCATGGCAAGTAACGCCTGATCTGCAGGAAAGAGGAGCTGTGGGAGGACTGGTCAGCCCGCAGAAATGCATTTAATGAGCCTTTAGTTATTCCCTGCCCACTCCTCCCCCCAGAAGTCCTACCGTAAGAAAACAGTCCTGCTTCCTCACTTGCATCATAAATGATTCTGAGCAACCCCAAGGGATCCATCAGCTGTCAGGTTGCCAGAGAAACATGGAGAATATGTAGGCCATAAAAACCTAACTAAAAAACCAAGCACCTAATTAGTATGCAAAAATAGAAAATAAAAACTGAACAAGAGCAAAACACCCAACAAAAAGTAAAAATAAGCCAGCCCTCATCTGTCCTGAGAGCAAGCCGGAAGCTGGATTAGAAGCGTTTCAGCCAGTGCTGAAGGCTCCCAACATCTCAGTCATTTTGAAAATGATCTCCTACGTTCCTCATGCCAGGTAATTTCAGAACCCCCCTGACGGCCCACAGCCCCTCTGGAAGGTACACTTTCAGGGCCCCAAACCAGTACTTCAAACAGGCAAGCCGCGTTCAGTGAAACGGCTCTTCTGGAGAGGCAAATGCTTATCTGTGGTACAACTCGATAAAGCTGGTGAATCTACATAGAGGAAACATTGGAACATAAGGGTGTAAGTCCTAAAGATGACTAAATGTCACCAGCACAGGCTGCAGGTAAGTTCTGTACTGGTCCTACCTGCCGGGAATCTTCTGGCACCCCTTCCAGTGCTTCACAAGGGCCCACCAACAAATCCATTTCCGAAGTTATTGACAACTGTGAGGGCACAAGTCCCTAAAACTGACAAGTGTGACAGCCGGGGAAGAGCTGAAAGACAGCCCAAGTACTGTATCCGTCACCTGTATCATTAACATGCCATTCGAGGTCTCCTTAGGAAGTGAACATATCCCTGCTGGGACTCCTGAAACTGCTGTACAATCTGTACTTTCCATAAGCAGCTTGCAAGACATGATAAAGCCATAGAAAAAGTTCCACAGTGCAAGTCACTGTCTGTGGAAAAAAATCAGTCGAAATTTTAATGCAGCTGCCCTTCAGCTCGGGAAGGTAAGCTCAGCATGTAAATACCGAACACGAGGCGCGGGCAGACAAACCTCTCGGGTACCTGTGGCCCAGGTCAAGTGTGGGGATCTGAACGTCCTAAGTTGCAAATGGGCAGTTTGGAGGCAGGAATTGTTAAATATCATAACTGAAGGCAGAAAAGACATCCTCTCCAGTCCCACTCCCCTCCCTGTTCATCAGCAGGCATCAGCTTGAACTTGCTGGGAAAGGACAAGGGCCAAAGATCGCCTGTAGCTGCAGGTTATCTCGGTGTCAGAAAAATCACTCCTAGTTCTTTATACCAGCTATCTTTCTCATCTCCTCTCTTTCCTGCATATGTGAAGGGAGAAAAACAAGATCTGCAAGAAAAAAAAGGCTGCCTCTACCTCCCACTGTTGAAGGGAAGAAAGAAAAGGCCAGGAGCACATCATTGTTATTCCCTAAGAAAGCAGAGACATCAAAACAACGCAGCCCAGAGCCCAGTACCCCAGAGATGCTGCTGACTTTCCTTCCTCTTCAGAAGAGACACTCCTTGCTCTTCACCGAAAACAGCAAAGCCTCTCAAGAGCAGACACGGCCCCACACAACCCTCTGCTAAAACAGGAGAGGCATCTCCCAGGGCAGCAGATCAGCACTGCTCTAGCCACGTCTCTCAGCTCAGAGGGGGCTTGGGGGGGGAGTCCTGAGTCCTGTCCTCCTCTTCCCCTGTCCAGTGGCTGCTTCTGCTGAAGGACAGCAGGCTAGAGATGAGAGCAACAGCTCAAATAAGCATTGCTCTAATTCAACATAAGCATTCAAAATAACAAGCAGTACTTCAGAACCAGGACTGCAAATCACAACAGCTACGTTTTAAAGCTACAGAGGATACTTTAATGCTATAATCCATATTAATCTGGCACTAAGAGCAAGACAAATACACCGTGGATACTAATATGGTGCAGATGGTAAAGTGCAGGACCATGTTAATGACAGATGAGACTCCACTGTTCCTCCCTCTAGCATGCATATACACTTCCCTTAAATATTTACTCTAGTGTTAAAGTCAGCAGCGAGTCCCAGCCAGTCTGCAGCCGATGGCAACAAAGTGATGTGGTGGTACGTGGCAGCAGACAACAGCGAGCAGCCTCACTCCAAGGTAAGGCACTCCTCTTATCACAGTGATTCCAGCCCTGCCCAGATCTCAGAACATAACTGCTGCACGAAGCTGCTCGTGAAGTCAAGGAGAATTACACGTGAAGGCTCACCCTACCACGGGATGACCATGCTGTTCCTGGTAGAGAATGAGACACACGTAGGAATATCTGAACTCACCCTTCAGAATGTGTCGAACAATTTTGATGGAGCTGCCCCTCATGTTCAGAATCTGATGAACTCTTTGACGAATCTGATCAGGGACAGGAAACAGAAGAAGGTAATCTTCAACATAAAACCATGCACAACCCCACTTTTTTCAGCTTTCTTTGAGGTGCAAGCAGAAAGCCCAAGCACCACAAAACCCAGCTCAGCCTTGCCAGCCCACAGTCCTAGAGCACCCGCTTTGAAAAGCATTCAGGAAGACATGTGGCACAGGTACCAGTAACCACACAGAGGCACAAACGCATTCGTGACAGCAGAGCAGCAGTATTTTGCATAGCTCAGGAAGAGTCAGGATGCAGTCTGCGCCTCTGAGAGGCCTTCTGAGAGAACATCCTCTGCTGCTGCTCTCTCAGCAGTGGCACAAACAGGGCCTTTCCATTTCAAACTGTGACCTTATGGCAGACTGTACGAGCTCAGTGATAACCAGCAGCTTCTGTACCTACTACTGCCCTCCCAGCTGCTGTAACTTCATGAAGTTGCATGGACACAAGCGCAATAAGGTTCCTCCAGAAACGGAATTATGGAAAGAGAGGATTAAGAGGCAATATTTGCAAGGATTTATTGCCTTGTTTGTATCATGGATGGAAACACAGGTGATCTGCCAACCTTGTATATAGCTTTACCTGGGGAACATTGGCATTACAGATCTCTGCCATGATGTAACAAATGAGCTGTAGAACAAAGAGACCAGCATCCAGGCGACGAAGATAGAATTCATCTTCCATGTCATCATCGATTATCTCTCCCCGACGTACCATGTCCTGTAAAGCAGTGCAAAGAAAAGGGTGTCAAGACTCTCTCTCAAAGTACTTCCCATTAGTAGTGGCAAAACAGTGCTGGTATTTGCCGTGGTGAAATGCTTTGTTCCCCCAAAATATGAACAACCATACATTTCTCACCAGAGAAATACTACTTTTAGTAATTAATTTAAATTCACAAAACATTTTATTCAATTTTGAACAAGGTTTTGCTGTTGCTGGTTGTGAAGTGTGTCCATCTGCAAATGTAAATATTAGCGTAAACATACAAATTACATTCCTAAACTGAGTGCTAACAGCCCGTGAATATGAAATAAACCACTGCTTTTATTACTTGTGAGTTTTGTCAAAACGGAACAAAACCCACGTTCTTCTACTGGCCATTTGAGGGTGCTGGTAAGCAGTGCAGAACATGACTCCAGCCAGCTCACTGACCTCGCAGGCCTCCAGCTCAATCACCGACTGACAAATGAGAAACCAGCTCTCAAAATTCTGCACAAGGGTAATTTTACCGTTTCCAGCCCTGAGCTTCCAATAGCATTTGGTAGGAAGACTGAGAGGGCCGAGCCCCCAGCTGGAGCACGTTAACAGAAGAGCTCCGGTTTCTGGGGCAGCGGCTGAGGGCTCTTGCTGCTCCTCAGAACGCTGCCAGAACTTCCTCAGAATGGGGTTTCACCAGAGACCTGCCCAAACGGAGCCCAAAGGCAGAATGCAGGAGGCCATTCCACCGTTCTGGTTCGGACAGAGCACTTCGTTCAAAGCACTGGCACAAACAGCCTGGCAATAAACTGAACGGTGCTATCTGGAGAAAGGCCCACTCCATCCAGAGCAAACCCACCGCTGCTCTTCAGAGACCAAGAGACCAGAATAACCGATGTCACGCACGACCTTTTGTGTTTTGGGGGTTTGTTTTTTGGTTTTGTTTTTAAATAAAGGAAACAGCTTGTCAGACCCCGCTAGCTTGCTGCAACTCCGGCTGTTCATTATGCAGCAGTCTGGCAGGTGGGCACACACCAGCAGAGCAATATTTTCTCATTAGAGCCATCACCAGTGAGCTCTGTACCTGTAACGCTCAACGAGAAGCGCTTTCTCCGCATGCACATGCTCCAGGCGAACACGCACAAGGTGACCAGCACCAAAGCTGATTTAAGCTACCACATTTTCCTGTTTTATCAAACCAAAGCCTTTCATCTAATTATAGGTGAAGTATTTTAGGCACAAGAAGGAAAACTAATCCTGTACACTTCTCACTGGAGAGTGCAATAAATGCTCACTATACAGAAATCTGATTAAGTGACTTAGAAATGCAGCTGTTTATTGCTGCCTCCCAAAAGTGAGAGAAGAAAGCACACGTAATGAAATACTTTTCCTTTCCTCCTAGGAATGTTGCTTGCCAATGAAAGAACAAGTTCAAAAAGCAATGCCTAATTACCAATGTCAGACAGACAGCCGCATTGGCTATACTACAGGGTGCTTTAGCATCAGATCCTTCAGACTCCAGTATTTGCATAACCGTGATTTACTCCATGCTTCCAAAGTCATGGGCGCAGGCATGACTGCACAAAACTTGCATTCAAGCTCCTGCCAGTAAAAAGAAATCCAATTTCATGCAAGGAGCAACTTTCCCCACCCTACATCGACGCCAAATTAAATGAATCTAGTCAAATTGGGTCTCTAAAACTAAACGTTGCACCTAGAAAGCCAGAGATAGGCAGCCATTCACTGAAATAGCCAAAAACCCCATGTGAGATAAAAGACAAGGCGCTCATTCCCAAAACTCAACAGTGCTAAAATCCTGAACAGAAAAATACCAACAGGCAAAGGTTTTGAATCGCCAGAGCAGGAAACAAAGACCATTCCTGTTCTGTATTCTGATCCAAGCGCGGTGATCACAGGAGCAGGATCCAGGCAACTGTCGTCTTGATTGCACAGCGAAGGCAGCAGTTACAGCAGCCCCTTCTCGACAGAGAAGCAAGAATATTTTGCACCGGTGAATTAAGCAGATACAAATTAGAAGACAAATACAGTCTTAGGTACCTTTTCACAGACCTTTTTTTTTAAAAAAAAAAACAAAAAACAACACCTTTAAATGCTAATCCGCCTCCCAGTACAGTACCAAGTAGCCACCTTTCCACTTTGTCTCTCTTTCAAAGCTGTCAAGTTGCTAACCTCCAAATGAGCACTCAGATGCCATTTCTAATCTGCCAGCAATACGTGCTGAGGTGCCCCTTGCTGATGGGAGAAGACAGCAATGAGATGGGCTTCTGTGAAGCTAAAATGAGCTTCTCTCGCACTAATGAGGCAGGACTGACAGGCCTCAGGGCGTCAAGCAAAGGCCTCCACCTAGAGATACAATGGATCTGCCGCTGCTGTGCCAGAGACCACATGGACTGGGGCCCAAAAGGTTCTCTGCAGCCTTCTCCTTCCTTACATCTTACCTTTCCCAGCAGAACCCAGCAAGGCTGTTTCTAGCAAGAAGGCTCAAAGCTTACCCCAGCCTGTTGGCCATTTCCCAGCAAAGCTCCCAGAGCAGGCAGCGTCAGCTCGGCCACACTGAGAATTCCGCACACGCTCCCGTGAACCCCGGTGTGCTCTTTTCACGGTGCACCGATACCTCCCCTGCCACCAGCACCACGTCCTGCTTTCCGTACAGGTCCAGGCCATTCATCCGTCACTCTAACCTGAGCTCCAATGCTGGGCCAGTTCCAGTTAGGAGCTGCTAGGAGTTCCACCTCTCCCTTTCAGGGATGGAATCACTTAACTGTAGCACAATTAGCATGTAATTTGTAAGTCATTATAGCGCAAAGTATCTGCTGAGAATATTTTACTGAATAAACCCGTGAGCATCATTTTCCACTGAACTATAAAAATATTAAGCCACCCTTGTCTTCTCCTACCATTTTAGGGATCACTAAGGCTACTGCTGCCACCTGTAACTCTGCCTCATTTTAGAGAGTTGAAAGCCACAGTTTCACACCTTTTCCTGCAGAAAGAATTAAAGAATTTGAGAAGGGGACAAGATCCTTACTAGGTTTCATTACCTAAAAACTCTGAGAAAAGTGCTAAGACAGGCAGCAGGTGTTAGAGACAAATGCTCGCCTGGACTTTGCGCCTAGGCTTCAGGTAGCAATCAGCGTAATCAAGTTATCACCTCTGATCACCTCTGCATAGGTCCCACAGAAGCAAAGAGCTGGTTAACACTGCGATGAAGGGATGCTCTCCCTCTGAACCTCTTTCATTGTCCAGATTCACGGTGCGGCTTCATAACAATTGTTCTTCCTCAGAAACAGCTGGCTTAAGAAATTCCTCCCTTCCCTTCTGTTCTCAACTATTTCCACGCCTTCCCTGCCACAGTCTGAAGGACTGAGCTATAAACCAGATCACAAAAATAAGCTAAGCTAAAAGAAAAAAAAAAAGGAAAAGAACTGCAAGAGCGGGAGCTTCTTATGCCAGCTGCACTACTAAAGATAAAGCTTCAGGTATGATACCTTCAATCATTCTTTGTGTAATCACGTTTCCACTTCTTGTAATGCAAGACTTACACCAGGGTACTCTGTCCATCAGACTTGAATCTCTTTTCAGTATAGGCTGAACCTGTAAAATTTCATCAGGTATCTTTTTTCCTTTGGGGCAGGGAGAAAGGACAGGATTCGTATTCCTGGTTTTTTGGGGTACTACGCCCTTCACCGCAGGAGGAAGGTCAAAACCCCCCAGGTGACAAAGCACAGTTTCTAAAGGACCAAGTGTTCAAACCATCCACTTCAATGATTCATGTGCAACAACTACAAACGTTAAAGCAGCCCATAAATCCTGTCAGAGCTAGCCAATTCCCTGCCCTGACGGACACAATGATGGCTTTTGCCTACTTCTCCGTGAGGAAACCGCTTGAGCCACTTCAGATCTCAGCAGACCGTTTCCCACTGACCATTGTAGGATGCTAAAAATCAAAGCAATCAGTAATTCCAGAAGTGTTGAGGTTTGTTCCTTACTTGGAACATCGTATTTCATACACCGTGCCCAATGCTCTAACCTGCTGGGAGATAAAGCAAAAAGCAGCACGGTGACATGCTTCATATCATCTGCGCTGCTTAGAGATGATGGGGATTGCAACTGGACACATTTCTAGTCCAGTCCAGATTTCTAACCTCCTAATCTTTACTACCAGGCTCTGCACAGCTCTGCTTTGAAAAACCAATGTCCTTCACATGCAAAGTACAAATCTGCTTCTCAGAGGTGACATGAGCAAATCTCAGTGAAAGGCTTTGATATTTTCTGTTGAAATATATTGCAGAAGGTCAAAGCACATACGGGGTGTTTCTGCCAAATCCTATTATTAGCACTAATAGGAGGAAGAACCGAGATCCGTTTATTCCAGCCATTCCAGTCTACGGAGTCCAGTCTACAGTGGGGCAAAAGCACACTGGCCTGCCGGATGCAGGAGGGAAGTCTGAGTTCCTGTGTTTTCTCATTTATCAGTAAACACTAATGGGTTACTATTAATTAAATTGCTTCTACACAAGCTTCTTCACACTCAAACTCCCTTCACCCCTGCTCTGTGTTGGCTGTCTGCTACAGGTGTTAACATTTGCAGCCAACTTCAAGACCTTCTTGGTACAGGGCCCGTGCACTAGTTCTGCTCATTTCATGGAAGGGCTCCATGTAGCAGCTGCCCACACGCCGAGATTTCAGCCAGAAAAATCAGCTCTGCTTTTTGATTTCTAAAACCCACACACTAACACTGAAACCTAGAGAATACATAATTCCTTGTTCTGTTTCGAGGTGGATGAATGGAGCGTGGAGGGATAGCAGGAAAGGGTAAAGGCTGTTTTTCTTCGGGCCACTGTTCATTTGTGAAGCTGCAGCTGTCCATATGGAGTCTGAATGCTGGCAGCAAAAGCAGCTCCATTCATCACTCAGCCTTTTGCCTTTTTGAGCAGCAGCATCACCGCTGAGCTCTGATGCCCCCAAAATGTTTGGCAGCGCCTGGAGAAGCAGCCTTGGCAGCAAGGGGACAGCTGTTTGTCGGAGCCCGGCAGGGGGCTGCAGCCCGGGCACGCTGAGCTCACCCGTGTGCGGGGACGGCGGCTGCAGTGATTACTCCCCGTCAGTGCTAATCAATCTCACACCCTCTTCAGCGCTGAAACAGATAATCTTGTGGGAAGCGGGCCAAGCTTGCTAACAGCTCTGCAAGCTGCTTCCTGACTCCAACAGCCCATTCTCTTTTACAAAGTCTGTTCCAGCTTCAGTTCCAAGGAAGTACTGTGTGGTACCCGTGCTTGTGTCATTCAAAACGATTCACTGCTGGTGCGCAGAAGCACACCAGACTTGGGCTACAGCCTCATCTGTCTAATCAAAACAGAAGTTTTCTCACAGGTAATCAGAGCTCTACAGACCAGGGCAGGAGGCCTCACATACTGCCGTGTAATTATCTGCATTTTGCTTCTCTCCATCCACCAAGCCAAGCAAAATTTCAGACCAGTAAAAACCAAGGTAAGCTGACTGAGGCCCTCTTTGCAGAGTGCACCACGAAATGTCCACAAGCACTTGCTGTACGTAAGCTCCACCCCATCTTATCTAAGGTACCAGAAGATGGAGAGTGGGGAAACAAAAGCTGAGAGAGAAGCCAGCACAGGTATGAAGGGATGGCTCGGAACAGTGATCTGGCTGAGCCAGAAGCTTTGTGCAGGTGACGTGCCTGTGCAGAAGCACCACAGACACGGGCCAGTACAACTTAAGCAATACATACATGTTTCTCTCCATCGATCTTCTTATCAGCTGCCTGCATTGCATCCAGATACTTAAAATACAGTTCCATCAGCCTATCAACCTGCAAGGACAGAAGAGAGAGACCTAAGCAAGAGAAAAAGAACAATGCAATTGTCTTTAATCCTTCATGTTACGCTGTTTTTCTTCCAGCTGCAGCCTATGCAAAACACCAGGCAGTTCTGTCACTCCCGGGAAGGGACGCATTAGAAAGGTGGTGCAAGTGTTGGACAGATGAGCATGCTCAGTCTGCAAGCACCGAACGTAATCCCGGATCACAAGATGGTCTCATCAGCTGCAGCTTAAAGGAAGCAAGGAGACGTGTCCCTAGCCCACTCGCCCTCCTGTGTTGCGGCTCTCCAATTCTCCTGGTTTCTTAAATGGACTTTTCTGTCTCTGCTGAGTGTAGCCAAGCTTCCGCTACATTTGATAGACACGTCAGGGTTCTCCTGCTCTCCACTGTGTATTAGGCAACTTAAACCCTTTCTAGTAATGGGAAATTTTCTCCAACTGTTAAAGCAGGTTATGAAAAACACCTTTAAAACACACTAATGAGAAATACAGAGCAACCAGTATTTCTCAAGTGGTGGAATTTACAAATCCCCTGGAAATTACTGGTTTGCAAAAGCTGCTGTTTCTTTTTCACAGCTGTTTGATCTAGCCTCCACCATGTAAATATTTTGGAAAGAATTTCCCAGATTAAACACCACTGAAGTGATGCATTGTAGGGGATGAATGGGGAACGTTGAGTGTGTACTAATGCAACTCCTACAACTTCTGCAGAAGAGCTTCACTAGAACAGACTGGCACCTTTCCATACTTCCCTGGTCCTGCAGAGCCAGCTATATGTGGTACATGATCAGCCCTCAGCAGTGAGGCACAACCCAGGACTACCAGCTGTGCAAGAGCACCAGAAAACATGAGTGCACACGATGTAGGAGGCCAGGCACTAAAGGCATTGCCAGTTTCCAGTTTGTAGACAACAACAGGAAGGAGGAAGGATGGCGTGTGAGTGTGCAGGTCCCTCCAGACAGGAACAGTACCTGCTTTTCAGTAACAGGGTGCACAGGCACCCTGCCATTATCAAGCGTCTTCTGAGTCCAGCAGCCCAGAGACTGCAGGCACACGCTCTGCACACTCACCTTCTCACTGTCATTCTCTGTGAATTTATTCAGTAACCGTGTCCTCTGCTGCCCTCTCAGGTTTCGCAGAAGGGAGGCCAGGATGGAACAGACATGTTCTAGAGAAACAAAATGAAAATTGCATGCTGAGATCAGAAACAGGAGCTTATACTCTCAGTAACATGCCATTAAATTTACTACTAGCACTCCGGCACGTAGCTGCCGATAAGTGGAACCCAGGTTCCTTCCAGCACCAGCGAGCGGAGGCAGGAGAGCAGCAGAAGCAGCACGCTGCGGCTGCAGGGAGCACAGGGAGCTCCTCTCCCACCACAACCAGGCCAGGAAGGCCTCTCCAGACCTGCTGCACTACTCCTGCTACACTGACCCCGCTTTTTCTCAATGACCCCCCAAAAAAGCACAAATTCTGCTTTAGTTCAACTCGCCGGGCTTGCAGGTGTCCTAGCAGCACGCTGCTCTGTGTGGTCTCCACCAGGGGCACAGCGCGCTGCCTCTCCCCGGAGCTCGTGGGACCAGGAGCGAGCAGGGCACAGCCCCCGCACAGCACCCAGCGCATCCACGGTTTCTCTGCCTTGCCAAATCATTTGGTGGTGCTTCCTGCCCCCAGGTCTGTGTTAAATATAGCCCTTACATTTTAGGTATTTAAATATGTTTAAAATTGTAACTTCTCTCCTTTCCCTCGCTTTAATCTTGACGATTAAGACTGATGAAGAATAATGGCCATAAAACTTCCCTCACCGACAGTGACGGGGAGGGGAGAACAGTGTCGGGATTTTATGTTTTTGAGAGGAAAACACAACGTACGGAGGAGAGGGATCATCTCATTGCCATCAAACCATTTAACGTGCATTTCCTCAGCGCTGCCTAGCCCGGAGCCACAAGAAGCCTAGATCAATTGCATCAGCCCACAAGAACAAGTGACATCTACGTGTTCGTATGGATCTTTTGCACTAACGGCCAGCTTACACTTTCCCCGAAAGGCTGAAGTCACACGGGCTGCTTGTCCAAGCCGTGGCCTGCCCTCACGGCAGCACAGGTTATCTGCATACTACAGAAGAGGATGGACGCGTACACACGCGCCCACCCACCCCATTTCATTAGCTGCTTACAAACGCAGCTTCCTTAGAAACAGATTTCTGCCTGAGGTGGTGTCAATTTGTCATGTACCAAAGAGATTGGGAGAGCTGCTGGCAGGAGGAGCAGAGGAGATAACAGGTTTATCTGGTGGCCAGCACCGCTCGGCTGCTCTGTCATTTCGACAGGCTAACATGGAGGTGAAGGATGGCTCCGGCTACGGCCCTGCATGCTCCTGCTGCACAGACACAGTTATTCCACACAAACAGCACTGAATTAAGTGTCTTCATTAAAAAACACCGTGAGAGCCTCCAAAGTACTTGCAAGCGCCTATTTCCTTAAGTATTAAAAAAAGATAAAATGAGGACTTTTTAAAATAAATCCCAACAGATACTCTGCTGCTACAGGAAGAAGGCAGAATCCTGCACCTCACACTATTTGTTTTTCCTTTTTTTTTTTGGAAGTGTTTAGAAGTGTTGACAGTGTTTTAGTACTAATGTCCTCACTAATTATACATATATATTTCATTATTCCTGCGCTAGGCAATGCATTTTAGCCCTTGTTTTTGCTTCGGTGCCCACGTGCAGAAGGTTATTTATTATACTGATAAAATCTTTGAAGCTACTGAGAAATCTGAAGAAAGCGATGCAGGTTTTCTAGGAACGAGGTTATTCTTTACACGCAGCATTCCAGAAAGTCCAGAAAATATCTATTTCCTGGTCAAAATGTTCAAAAAATATCGTGCAGAAATATTCCTCAGCTGGCTGACCAAGAAAATGCCTTTTTCTTGATCAGCTTCTCGAGAAACACCCCAGTGTGGTTCCGTGGCCTCCCCCCAGATTGCCGTGACGCTACACACAGCTGGCCCAGGGAGCGCTGGCATCCACGTGCACGTACAGGAGCCAAAACCAGGGCAAGGCCCAGGGTAAGAGAAGCGCTACGGGACAAGCGGCTGAGCCCATTTTCAGGGGATTATTCGTCCAGCTGCGCACTCAGAAACGAGAGGCGTTGGCTGGAAGCGTGCAGCTGCAGGCCCGGGGACCTTGCCACGCTCCCACGGACTGCGCTGCTGCTACCACGCATCTGCAGGTTTGTAAAAGTGCATGATCACAGTGTGTGCTCTCGGCGTGATCTTCTCTGGAAAGGGATTAGAGGCCGGTGCTGTTCCGAGTCCTCAGAAAGCCAAGCCTGCAGCTCCCCGCTGGGATCTCAGCCGACGGCAGGCCATGAGCACAGCGCCTCAGCCCCACGGACTCTGTGTGTTTGGGCAGCTTCTGAACAATCAAATGCTCCAGCACCCAGCCCAAGTCCACAGCACAGGCACAAGCAGGGTCTTTTTCATGGAGGGGAACAGACAAGGCCAAAGGAAAACGTTGCTGTCTAGCCCCAATTTCTAAGAATGACTAACTGCACTTCTCCTGTAAAACAACAACAAGTCCTGCTCAGCACCACCGACTCCTTTACCAGGGTTAACTTACCACCTGGCAGCCAGTAAACACTAAGAACAACTCTTAGCAAAAAAAAAAGTTGCTTCTTTTTTATTAGCAGGCAAGGTTATCATCTCCCCCACCCACCGGTTCGCCTGCGCGTACCCCAATTCTCCGCGGCGCCGACCCCTTGGTGCAGACGGCACGTGGCCACACTGCTCCCGGCAGGTCGCCCCGCGGCTGCTCACCCTTCTGCACCAGCAGCTCCCCTTACACCAGCAGCACCTCGGGCTCTTGGGAGCCTTTCCCTCTCCAGACAGGCACGAAGACTTCAGAATGCGAGCAGTGTTTAAAACACACTAATTAGATCGATCTTGACTTCGGCTGCAGCATGTTGGAATACAGATTAATCTATTTCATGGCTGGCACTGGCAGCTGCAGCAGCAGGAGGTCCTGTCAAATCAAGCCGTAACATTACACTCCTCTGCCTTCATCGCCCCCCAGAGCTCCCTGGGTTTTTTTGGTTTTCACACCCGTTCGGAGGGATGCCTGCCTCGCGGGGGGCAGCCCTCCGCTCCCCAGCGCAGGCTCCCCGGGCAGGAGCAGCGCTCGCGGCTGCAAGGCAGCGGCAGCCGCTGGGTGGACAAGAGGGGTGTTGTGATGACCCCACCAGGATATCCCTAAGAGCCTTCTGTCTTGTAAAGGCCTCCTGAGATAAACTGAGGTTCCTCACTTGAAGCAGAGAGATACAAGAATAAAGAAGCCACCTCCTTCGGGAGCTTCCACCCTTCACTGCGCAGAAGGCTGTGGCCCCAGGTTTGCAGGGAAAAGCTGCACGAAGAACCTGGCGCACGCCAGGGCCACCCTGCGCCGCTAGCAGCTCCGTCGGGCACAGTGCCACAGCCCGCTGCAAACGTGCGTGCTTCCAGCGAGAAGGGGGCAGCCGCAGCGGCAAAGAGCTCGGGTCCGTCTGCACGAGGGTTACCTGCCCGCTGCTCTGCCCCGACAGGGCAGGGGCCTTGCTTCGCTGTTAGTTACAAAAGCGCTTGACCCTAACTTCCAGTTCAGCAGCACGTTTCTCCCCTGGCCACCTGAACACAGCTGAGCAGTTCTAACAGCCCGACGCCTCCCCTAGGCGTTCATTTCGGCTGACCAGTGAATGAAAGAACCGTGTCTGCTGGCTGACCGAAGGTCTTTCAGTAAGGACGCTCGCCATCAGGTCATTTTTCTGTTCTGCCTTTTCACTTCTCCATGCCAGGGAACTTATTTCTGCAGCAAGCATTCATTCCAAGGGGCTTTGCTACCTCTCAGCGTGGGTCACACAGGAGTAAAGTCGCATTTACTCAGAAACAGATTTTGCTGCTGCTGTTGTTTAACGCGAACAGCTGACTAGCTCCAAAGAAGGCTTCCTTTTTGCTGGAGGGTGAACAGGCAAAAAAAAAAAACAGAGATAGGAATTCTCATTTGGAAATTGGCTGAACTAATTCTCAGGTTATCAAATTAAGCATTCCTAAGTAAAACTGACATCTAGGACAAGAGAAGGCATTTAAATTAAGATGAATTGAACAAACATCCTTTTATAGTTCATTAGACTCTCCAAGTGAGCAAAACTAGATGGCAAATGGCTGTACAGTGAAAGGGCAGAACGCACGGCCCGTCGCACGCGTTATGGCTGCTTCACCACAGCCTTGCTAGCTCGGAAGGAATTCGTGCTGTTTCCATTTTTAGCTCGCTGAGTTCATCTGAGAATTTCAGGTTAGTACCCACCACTTTAATTCGACTGCTGCTTAGGAAGTCCAGGACCAAAGATCCTGGCACCTTTGTGGGCAGCTCAGGTACGGCACTGTGCTGGAAGAGGCTCTGGAGCGCAGCCATCCATACGGCATCAGCTGCGTTTCCAAACATGCAACGCAGAAGCATGATTCCAAATCTTGCCCCGGATTTACCCAGAGCTGCCCAGAGCCAGAAGCACTTTTATCCCCCGCACGCGCTAAGCGCTCAGCTCCTTGCCTGCTCTGCCTCCCCACCTCGGCATCACGGCGGCCAGGAGCGTGCCCGGCTGCTCTGCGCAGCTCGGCAGGACCCCCGGCAGGCCGCCCACCTCGCGCCAGCCACGGGCAAACCCCTCGCCACAGCTTGGCCCCTGCCTTTCGATCGCTGCTCTGCACAGGCAGGCGATGTTCCACCACACGTTGCTCGTCGCAGACACAACCACCACCAAAAGCCCGCTGCCGGGCCGCGCTGTTGAAGACTGTTAGAAAAATTTCCCTTTCTTTTTTCTTAATTATATCACGTTCATAAAGGCATAAATATGTGCAGTTTGGGTTTAAATCACCCACAGTTTCCCTAGAGAAAAATGATTTCTCAACACCAACAGTGTTTAAAATGTGGTTATCCAGCACTGGCATCTTTACGTTAGCTTTAAAAAAATAGAAATACATTGCAAAAAAAGTTTTTTTTTTAAATCAAATTTAATTTGGCGTATAAATTCTCGTAATAAACAAAAGCTCAACAAGTCACACAGATTTTTTTCGGTAGGGTATGCATTATTTTCACACATTTGAAACAGCACCTTCAGGATAATAAAGTAAGCATTATTTCTGACACGATCTCCAATGAAATAAGCAACATCACTACAAAATAAAAACAAGGCGAGCGTTTTCCTCCCAGCATCAGACACAAACCCCCAGCATCTATCCCGACACTCTCGACAGCATTACAGCGAGCACAAATTCCCTAGAATTGCTGTTAATAAATACCGAAGCCTCTGCTACAAAGCTATTCTCGCTGAACCCTTAACGGAACATGCTCCTCCATTTGACGCAGACTTGAACACGCTCCTGGAAAAAGAGGATTGGCCGTTTTTATTATTTTTTCAACAGTCAGGGCACAGGCTGAAGTTTTTACAGGAAACAGTGCCGAGGGCAGACTGACTCCCGGCATTCTTTTTGCTAGAGAGAGATGCAGAAACGTGTCCCTAGGGCCACCCCAGCCCAGAAAGCAACAACGCTCCATCACACGAGGCTTGTACAATTTCCTCCAGAACCAGCGGGCACCACCAATTCTTTCCAGCATTGCTGTTCAACAGCGGCTTGCGACATCCAACTGCCAGCCAGCAGTGCCCCCCAAGCACAGAGAAATTACTGTACGGCGAGTGACAAAGTAAAAACATACAGTATGCTGCTTACAACAGGACAATGCCTGTGACAGGCTCCGGGGAGCCCCGTTACACGTCTCAATTAACTCCCACTGTCGGAAAGCCAGTAGCTCACCTGCCCAGTGATGCAGAACACAGAAAATTGCACTTACTACCACAGCATCTGAGAGTTTACTTTAATAAAAGGGATTTCTGGACTCATACTAATGTCCTCCATTTCTTCTGAATATTAATGAGATGGAGATATGATATGAAGACCATTTGCACAGAGAGCTCCATTTCCCTGAGGGCAGATTTCCCTTCCCCCCATCCCCAAAATAGTTCAGAACCTGACCCTTTTCTGCCTTCTCCAACTGACACCTAATCCTCACAGCAGCCAAGACCGTGCACGATGTCAGTCTTAAGATGAGGCCAAGACCGTGCACGTGCAGTCTCAAGATGCGGCAGACGAGACAGATTAACTCACTTTCCCAAACCAAAAATTACGTCAACGCCGCGGGCCACAGACCCACATGCACTCTCCGCAGTCTCACTGCCCGAACCCGGACACACAGCAGAGCATTTCTCCCTCACCACTACCCGTTGAGGAAAGGAACGCAGCACAGGAGTGCCAAGGCAGCCGAAGCCAGCACCCTCTGCGTGACCCACCACTGGCGCTGGGCTGCAGGTCTGTCCCCGCTCCCTGCGTGCCAGGAGAGCTGCGGCAGCCCCGCTGTGCGCTCGCAGCTCTGCCACCTCTGTGCCAGCCCCGCGGAGCTCGGACACGGAGCTCGGACACGGAGCTTGTCTCTGCAGCACCACCACCGAGGCGTGCCGCCCAGGAGCCGCCTTGCCAAGCCACCACCTTCACTAACGTACCGTGAGCACCTTTCTGATGTTGGTGCTCTAACACAACGTCCTGTTACCAGCTCACCGCTGGAACGTTTTTCAAAAGAAGAGCCACCTGCTGAATCTGTCACTGCTCTTCCTCGCCACCCCATCTTCCAGGAAGGAACAGAACAAGCCTCGGCCCACCCCAGCCTCCACCAGAGAAAGAAGCTGCTCGGTCCTGAGGGGCAGCGCGTGGGCTCAGCCCAGCGAGGTCTGCAGGAGGCATCACCATCACCCTGCCTTTGCTCCTGAGAATGTGGGGACATCTGGCTATGGCTGTACCAACACGGTGTCTGGGTTTAGAGCTCCCATTTTGCTGCTGTTTTCCAGACATTTTTCCTTGGTTTGCTGCAACACGTAAGGATGGATATTAGACAAGCCTGAGACACGCTCACACCTCTTCAGCTTTTGACAGTATTCATCCCTTACAGAACTGAGATGAGTAATGAACAGGCGCAGGATCTCAAGCATCATTGGCAGTATCTAAAGTTTCTTCCAAGTAGTCAAGTATTAACAAAATGAAAACAGAAATGTTACCAGAAGCAGCCATGGACTGACCCTAGATTCAGTTCAGCACAGGGTCCTAAAATAATACTCCACAGCAGATTTCTGTTAAAACAGAGTTTTCCAGGGGAGAGAGGAAAAAAATAGAAAAAAGCCAACTTCAAAAGCGTGCAGTTATTTCTGTAATGCCTGATGTTCATTGAGTCACACTTCAGTGCCCAGAGCCATGAAAACACTGCTTTTGAGGTGACATTTGTAGTTGCCTCATTACTCTTTTCAAAAGAGTTTTGCATCAAAGAATCAGAGCTTCAAACAACAGACCCTACAGGAGTAAGATAACTTATTAACAGCACATGAAATGGAATCGCCAGGAACTGCTGATACCCAAACAAGCAGGGCAAGTGTGTCATCAACAGCCAGTGCTGCAGCGATGAATGGCAGGCTGCTCTGGACTTGAAAGCTGCAGGAAGAGCAATGGGAAGACCCGAGTGCTCCTTGCCTCCTCCCTGGCAGGCACAGACACCTACCGTCATTCGCCTCCCCCACGAGAAGGATCTGCAAACAGGCCTACCTTCGTGCTCTTTTTCAGTCGTTCCAACTTTCTTTATTTTCTTGGGCGATTTCATGAAGAGTGGGAAGATGGTCCTCAGGCCAAGGATGTCAACAAATTTGTGACAGTTGTCTGTGCCCTCGGGTCCAATCATGGCATGATCCAGCACCTTCAGGGCACTGCTGCGGGAAATCTTCTTCTCTCTGTGAAGAGAAAGCTGCAACTTAAACTTTTCAGGGACAGGAGGAGCTTTGAACTGCACTACTTCAAAGAGACAGCGTGAAAAGGGAAACTGAAGTGACAAGGGAAGTCACAGAGTCTGAGTGCAAGCTCCAAGCAAGATTTTCTTCAAGGAGCCAAAATATTATATTGACAAATACTCTTTTCAAGACTGTGGCTGAAGACAAGCTATTAGCGTTGCTATTTCTTATTATTTTTATTTTTATTTTGTATTATTTATATATGTATTTATTTCCCAGTTATTAAGGAAGTTATTTCTTTACCACCTTACAAACAAACATGAGCACAAGACAGGCAGAGGAGACTGGGCTGGGTGCACAAAACAAATACTGCCAGACCAGAAGGATCGGGGCTTAGATTTAGCAATAATCCACGATAATAAAGGAGTGTGTTTGGCAAGCACAGATTGGAGGTCTGCTACGCCGAAGAAAACCCTTCTCCAGAAGGCATGTTCAGGGGGAGGCAGATAGACTCTCAGCTGTTCTGTTCAATGCATATTCAGAGCGCTGACGCTGGTAACTGGTGCCGATAACACACAAGCAGTCTGTTAAAAATTCTGTACTTCTCAAACCAGGAACAGGAGAACTTATAACTCACCCAGGAGAAAGCATAAAACCTCGAGAACCTCAACCCGAGGCAGCAGGTGCTGATGCGCTGCACAAAGCGGGCCAGGAGGACGCCAGGAGCCCGGTGCAGAGCCCGGCCGCAGCAGGAGGCCTGCGAGCCCACGGCCGCCCCAGCTGCACGGCAACCCCCTTCCTTTTCTCTTTGGAAGAGAATTTGTTCTCTAACGACTATACAACTGTGTGCATTTACAAATAAATCCCCACAGAAACAAGCCACTGAGAGGCAGCGAGAGCACAGCCACCCCTCCCCTGCCTCGCGCAGCCGGCCGCCGGCAGGTCTCCTCCAGCACTGCAAGGCGCAAGCTCAGGGGGCTGCAGAAGATGCCTTTCCTTTAGAGACCCAGCTGCCTGAACCTGTAACAACACGCAAACTAAACCAACCATACATCAACACGCTAGCCCGAAAGAACGTTCCTTTGCCCAGCACAACCCCAGCAGCTCTCAGCACGCGCCAGGCAGTGGTTACGCAGCGGTGGCGCAGCAGCGAGCGCGACCCCGGGCTCTGCAGCAATGAGCAGCGCGAGGAGGAGGCTCAGCACCACCTCCTTCCCTGTAGGGGAAGCTAAAAATAAAGTACTTCTCAGGCTAGACAATATAAGAAATGTTTTCAGGGGAAGTAATTGCATATTGATCAGCATTTAGGAAGGTTGCACAGAGCTGATCTCTGGAATATTCATTGGGTTTAAGTTCAGGCTTTTAGAGATCAATAGCTGCTTGACTGGACTGTCTAGAGTTGATTTTATTTGAAATATTTATTCTGCTGGAGGCCAAGTAGTTTATCTTAGTCTTATCTGGGTTTATTGAAGTAACTTTTAGCTGAACACTAATTCAAAGACAAGCATACGCAAGTGTCACCAAATGGAGAGCGACCTCAGTCTTAGCAGAGAGCTCCGAATTACAACTTTATTTACTAACCACTGTTTCCTCCTTTTAATACCTCTGCGTCTCAGAGAGCTCTTCTGGTGCATTTATTATTCTAAAAAGAAAGGTGCAAACATTATTTGGACTTCCCATAGTAGCATAACACAACCTCTTGCTTTCCCAAATGCTAGCAAAACAAAAAATGCCAGACTTAATGGGAAAGCGCTGCATAAAATGGTTCTGTTTAATTAACCAGAAGATTTAGTAAAGAGATCGTCTAAGTTTCCATGGGGTCATTAGGAACAGCAGGACAAGAAAACATAAAAGGATTTTAATAATCATGAAAAATATACCCTGACACAGCTATAGTCAAGCTTTGGGGAACAGCACAGAGTTGTCCATTTTCACCTTGTTTTTTCTATCCAGGAGCAAATGTTTTTGTGGGTCAGGAAAAGCAACTGAATAGCTTTAGAGCAGGAGGTCACGTTGCGCAAGTGAGGCACTCTGCTATAAGCTCCCTTTGCTGCATTTATCTGTGTGCATACAGATGCACTTTCGGTTAATAACTGGGAAAGCCACAAATCATTTTTCCTATGCAAGAGAGAATGTTCTTGACACATCCCCTGGGAAACCAGGGGCTGCATCCCCTCCAAACCCTAACACAATTTTACAGTGAAAGCAATAAGCTTCCTGTCAGCACTTGCAGGAGAACTGGCATTAAAAGCCTGCTCTTCTCTCTTTGGGCTTCATAAGAGAAACTGCATTTAGGTTACTAAGGCAAGGCTGAGGGTCTGAGTACTGTGAAGTGCTTCCTGACCTAAAAAAAATATTGAATTTAATTATTTATGACACTGATAAACTTTCCACTGGTGGCTACCAGCCTGATGAACTACCCTATTTTTGATAAAAGCAATACATAAAATCCATAAGCCCCCAGTGCTGCAGAGATGCCAGTCAAATAATTGCATATAGCGTTGCTCTCGTCCTAATCCCAAACTGGCAGCTTCATTCCTGCAGCCACATGCTCTGTCCTTCCTGACTGGTCTTCTCCCAGCCCCCTCTGCTGAAGCTCCATGCTCAACAGCCCACCCAAAATCCCCTCGACACTGCACGTGCAGGACACGGCCTTCTAGGGTCATCGATGTGAAGCAGCTGCCACCCCACGCTCATTTCAGCCACTGCCACTTCCATCCGCAGAGAGGCCCATGCACGGCAGCAGCACCTTGTGCTGATGGCCACACGTTTCAAGCCTCAGCAAAGGAAGGAGCGCTGCTTTCGTTACTGTCTGTAGGAATCTCTTGAGCACGTTAAATGCTCAGCTGAAAGCTGCTATGCTTCCCCGCCGCTCTGGGTGCCCATTACAAGGACAACTTGGCTAGGCGTATTTAGTAGCACCAGACACAGAATCCTATGTTCTCTAAGACAATAATGGAGATTCAAGCCTGATATCTTCATTCTTGCACAGCTTATCTATCTCGCATGTCAATAAACTTGCAACTTTGCTTATTTGTCCTTTCATCTCCACAGACTATGGTGCAATGATTAACCACCTTCAAAGTAGATACAAAGAACAGCAGATCTCTGCCCCTGGTTTTCAGAGGACACGGACAGAAGAGAAAAATATTCTGCCCTGTTTGTGGGTAAGGAGGTCAATCACGACCGAGTGACATTTCTATTTGTTGTTGTTTATCATAAAGGTATGAAGATACAGAAGTGTAACACTCCCATGCTGTTCCCTAGATACCGAGCACACCGCACTCCTTATTGGCACTGCTGGCCTGCAGGTACTATGGCTGTCCTGGGCAAGAACAAGGAGCAGGAAGTTTACTCTGTCCAACGAGGCACTGTTCTCTCTAGATCGGATTTGCAAGGTGGGACAAGTCAGGTTTTTTTGAAAAGCAAACAAAACACATTCAGGAAGAAGTTTTCCAGCTGGGATCCTGATACAGAGAATGGTAAATATTAGAGTCCAAAAATGAGGGAAAAGCTATTAAAAAACAGAAATGTTAAGTCCCACCCACATGGCACAAGAATTCCAAGTAATTAGTTCTGCAAGGATAGCTGAGCAGCTTAGTACTCGAGGCAGAGGGAGGCTTCCCCTCCCGTCCTTAGTTTTGGAGCTTTTCTTTAATTAGCTGCAAGAAGACCCAGCGTTCCTATTTGAATAATCCACATTCAGTTATTTATTCAGTTCCCTGCTGCTGCACATTACCCAGCCATGCGCTGCAGGAATACATCACCTCTTGTTGGTGTTTGCTAAGCAGCCACCGCATGCAGCTTAGCACACCAGGGAAAGCAAGACAGAGCCCCACTGTGCTGGGTCCTGGGGAAGTCTCCTCTCAGAAGATGTAATCCAGTATCCATCGAGGAAGCAAAAGCGAACACGGCAGAGAAGCCCCGGAGATTCATGGTGTGACAAAAGACGTCACCGGAAGAAATGCATACTGATGCCTATTTCACAAAAGGAAATTTTGTACCAACATCCACAAAAACTCACCAGCTCAGAAGACATAACACAGAGAAACTTGAACTCGAGAACCAAAGGAAAAAAAACATTCTCCTTGAGGAGACCCAGAAGTTCTCTCCTACCCTCACAGGGGTCTTTTCAAACCTTAGAGAATTAGTGGCCTGACCTATAACATTCTTTCATCTGGGCATCTGCCACAGATCTGAACCGTTACTTTCCAGTAGCTATTATTACAGTAACCCCGTTTCTTAGGAAAATGAGAAAAGTGGAGTTGGTATGTCTGAACAGGTCGAAGTAGCATGCTGAAAAGAAGACAAACATGCTAGCACGTGAATTGTATGAACAGAAAAATACAAACATCTTGCTAGAACATGTGCCGGTACCTCAAAAGCATACAAGAAAATCACAGTTGTATGAGTACCTAAGCATCAGATTCATCAGCTGCAGGCCCTCGCCTTTCAAGAAACGATCACGATTGGAACTGAGCATCAGGCAGGAGCAAAGAGAGTCAAACAGGTTCTCCATCATTTCCTGTTCTTCTGCTGTACTGGGGTTGTGTCGTTTAAACACCTGCAGGACAAAGAACACAACATTTCCCCAAAATGGAGGGCCCAGTTTGGTCCCCACTGTTGCAGAATATACACGAATGTTTTGCATCACAACCTTCAACACCTCACATACGTAAGCCTGCAGCCATCAGAGCAGCAATCACACACGCGATGCATTCTCTCTTGTAGCTGTGCTGCCCTTTTTGCTGTCCTGACTGTATCCCAACAGATGTTCAGCAGTCTAACGCATGACTAGAAAGACAATACAGGGCCTCCAAAGGGAAAGGGAAATTCACTGATTACACAATTCACAGAACTATGCGGATAAGCTTGTTACAAGAGAACACCCAGGCATAATGCACACCTGAATGATCTGCTCTGCAGCACCCTAATGTAGTGACGGAACTGTCACCTATTCAAGAAACGTACGTGAGCAAAGAACATTTTACCTTCAGCTAGCTCAATAGCAGAAGTAATGCTGCACAGTGCTCGGAGTGGAAAATACTAAAGATGGACAAATTCTACCCTTCTCTCCAACCCGCCACACAACTATAACAAAATAATTTAACTTGTGTGTACTGCGATGTTAGCATCTGTTAAACAGGGACTAACCTCCCTTAGCATGGACAATACGTTTGAGTGGAAGTTACTCCGGGACTATGCCACCACCACACATCAAGCATCATCACGTTTTGTTATCTACAGGTTCCTAGGACAGCACGACACGCAGGATCCGCTCCACTTGCTCACAACCAGCCTGCGAGTCGGTTGAGGATGCATGTGAATTACTCACAGATAACTGCTGAAGCAGCACATCGATCCCATCCAGCTCCCCGAGCAATTCTCTGTTGTCTAGACGGGAGTGGGGGGAAGGGGGGGAAACAGAGAGAAAAATGAAGCTAACTGTCAGATTTTACTGCCATCTAACACTGATACATCAGCAAACAAAATCAATATGGCTTGACAGAGTACAAAAGCTGCAGAAAAAGAGGGCGCGCATGCGTACAGGAGAGAGCATACACAGGAGAGAGCACAGGCGAAGGGGAGCCAAAGGCAAAAGAGTGCAGTCATGATCTGAAACAAGCCTGGGGCCTATCCTAACAGAATATCAATACCAGAGGCACGTCTCACCATCATTATTCTGGAGCAAAATAGCCAGCACCTCACTGCAGTACAGCTTGTTGGCATCAAACGGCATCTTAGCCTGTTGGTGGAAGAAGGAACAAGAAAAAGACTCATCAGGGCACTGCTCTGTGAATCTGAAGAATACACCGATCAAATCACTGAACATAAGCAACACTTCAAGCAAAATACAACAGCAGCAATTCTGCAGTATGACTCAATGTCCAAATAATAATTTTTCCTGATTCAGGGGTGACTGTGTATGCGTGTCCACACGTGTGTCGAAAACCAACTCTGATCCTTTGCATTATCCTACATAATTACAATTGCCCGAGTTGACTGGAAAAAACCTCGGGCCAGTCTCCAGCTGTCTCCTTCCGAGAAGTTTTCCATGATATTATATGTTGTGTGTACATGCGTGGGCTCCTCCCTATTCTGAAAGGCCGCACCTGCCACCAAAAATGGCATTTCAGAAAAGGCATCACAGTAACGTTAAATAGCAGCAGTCACAGATTGATGAGGACCAAACGTTGCAATTGGCTTTAGCCTGCACAGTCACATAACATTCATTTCAGACATTCCCTCCATTAACCAGACAACAAACTGGTTTGCAGTTACTATAAAAAGATTAAAAATCTTAAAAATCATCAGCAACCAGCTGCTTGTATTCCACTCCTCAAGAAAAAAAAGTACAAAGTAGTAAGTACTGGGCTTAACACGTTATGGTTGTCACCCCCATTTCTTCCCTCCAATACACAAGTACCTGCAGCTTGGCTGAGTAAACCTGGCTGCCCCAGGCTACCTGTGGGCCAATTATCTCAGCCAGCTACCAAAAGAAAGGTCACAGTACACAAGTATCCTGCAACAAAAACATGGAAAGCAGGAAGATCCCAAATGCCACGAGTATTGACTTTAAATAAAGCTTTTCATTGAGAACAATCCCCACGCACTCTGTAGATGATGGTGTTTATAGCAACCACGTCTCACTGGCACGAGAGGGGGACCGGGCAGGTTCCCGGTGCTACACAACCCGACCTGCTACCATCACAGCACGTACAGACTGCTGTTGTACAACAAGCATTAGGAAATAACGTCCTGTTCTTTCAAGGCTGCACAAAACACCACCAAACCCTGCTTGTGTTTGGAGAAAGGAGCTATTAAGCTTCTCCATCTGAGCTTTCTCAGGCAATTCTGACAGTCAGAATACAATTATGCAACTTGAAATGCAGTCAGAAAACAGAAATTCACACACTGTGCCGCATGCCAGATGTCCTCACCAACTCCTAGACAGAAACCTGATTTTAAAAATCATCCCAAAGACGGTCTTCAACAGCGCAGGACTCCGCGCAGATGCTGAGATACTGGTTTAATCCTAAACACATCTGTCAGGGCAAGAGATTCCAGACCAAGTGCTGCCAATAGCAAAAGCTCCTGGGCAAGGATTTTATTAGCGTGCATCTCCCCACCATGACAGCTTGTAAGCAAAAAAAACGCACTGCCTGATCACACTTCCCCAAACCCAGAGGGAGTTAGCACATGCCAGAGCAAAGGAAACACACACGTTCAGCACCAAGTTTCGCAAGCCTTTAACATTCATGTTCTGCTGCACCAAGCAGGGCAATGCAAGTTGTGACTATTTTGCTTTCCCATGTTTTTAAGTCTTTCAGCTGCAAGAGTAATTATAAAGCAGACAGCAGACCTGCACTCAGTACATACCTGCCTGGAATAAAATTAACTTCACTTTTTGTATTTAAGCAGAAGGAATATAATTATGTTACTACCTGTAGTGAGGAATTATAGGTTATTTCTGCTAACAAGTATACGATGGGCACAGAGGAGTATCTGCATGATTACAAAGCTGTTAGAGTATTTTTGTGATTCAGAGGTCACGCTAACTATACAGACATTGAAATGTGGAAGTGCTAATGCCTTACTAAACAAGTCAGGAGAAAGCAAGCCCGGGACCTGTTCTCTAAATTTCCTTCACTAGCTCTGTAAGAAAGCTGAACTATCAATTCCTTCCCTAGAATACTTTTCCAGGGAACGTTCAGGCATCTTTACACAGAAGACAGAGTTAAACACTGCAACTCACTACCACAGGATGCTAAAAATATTAACAAGTAAATGTGAAATCAAAAGGCAATTAGATGAGCACAAAGAAAAAGCCACCACCAGTTAAAGACACATTTTTGATTTCTAGAGGTGTTAGAGATGTAGCAAACAAATCCATAAAATACGTAAGCTTCCCTGCTTATTGATCAGCTTTTTACATTCCTGCCTTAGCCATGGACCAGAAATCCACTCTACAGGGATCACTACAAAAATGAGACAACTTCTACTCAGGGACACACCCCAACGTGTAGAGCTACTTACACAGAAAGCCAGCTCTTCCAATTTTGCTAGTTTACAACAAGTCAGATGGAACATACAACAAGTTAGATGGAATGCTATCTCATGCACGCCAGCTTCCGGCCCAGTGGTTTGTCGGTTTTTGTTGTGCTATCTCCCAGACATTAGCAAAACAATAAGCTCACCTTCAGCCTCTTGAGCAACCACTGCATGAGGCCCTGCTGCGCAGCTTCTGTGCACATCTCTGGTCGGAACTCTGCCATGTTCTCCACAATCGCTGAGAAGAAAGGCACAGAAAACATGCATTTCCCCCCATCCACAGTTCAGCTCACACTTGTATCAACACAGCTTAGGCAGGTCCTTTCTAGGGCCCCTCTGTTCCTGTTAGGGTTGCATACTCTTCGCAGCACTATATTTTTGAGTGTATGACACTGCCTCACTGTTTTGGACAGTGTGACACCAGCTCTTGCTGGAAGAAGCCTCGGATAAGTGCCCTTTACTGAAGTAAAGAAAACTAACACAAGATTTTACTGCTGCTGCGCAGGAACAAAAGTCCAGAACTAGTTTCCAGTCTGCCTCATTCTTCCAGTCCCTGGGAAGGACAAAGATTCACAGGGATTACTGTCCTGAACGACTGAAAGGTGGGATGATGGTCTCAGTGTTAATAAATGAAACACGTTGCAGAACAGTAACCGTGCTGTGCAAAGACTGAGGAACAGAGGGGTAATGATGTAATTGTATGAAATGCAACTGTTCTACTACCTGAAAGTTAAATGTATTGCTAAGACAAACAGCTCACATAACCAAGTAGAGCTCACAGACAAGTACATAGAAAATACGGGGTCAGTAGAGCATACATTCTAGACCAGTACACAGAACTTAATCTGTGTATGTGCTCATTAACATAACGACTTTGGGAAGAGGCACCTCACCAGTGCTCATGCAACAAATGCTAGCTGAAGAGATTAGACTTCACCGTGAGTTGCAGTTGTGCTTGAATGAACCTTGCACTAAGGTCTCTACCTTAGTGTTGGCAGCTCAAGGGCAGGGCGGGTAGAAGGAAAGGAGGGGGTGGGATAGCCCTCCCTCCCCACTTTGTACAAAAGGAGCAAAGATGTGAGAGGCTGTGCAGCAGCCATTTACCTAGTGTGTTGTGGACACCGTCAGCTTCCTCCTTCACGCTTTCATCCAGGCGCTCTAAATTCTGGACCAGCAACGCCACAACTTGGCCCTCCACCTAAATCACCATGGTCCCGGGAGAGAAAAACATGAGAGAACACTGAAAAAAGGGAGAGAGGAGTAAGTGGAGGGAGGAGGGCCTAAAACAAAACATAAGCCCTACTGAAACATCCTGCTGGACATGATTCTGATCAGGAGATATTAATAATCGTGCTTTAAAATCTCAGAAGTAGCAAAGGATTCACCAAACAAATCTGCCACTGTGTTTGTCTTAATTAAACAACTTTTAGGTTTCAGATTAAACAGAAAAGCATCTGGAGGAAAACACAAACCTTGTCAGACTTATTTCCCGCAACAGCCCTGATTGATCTATAATCCCACAGAATTCTGAAATGCTAGGCACCACAAACCACCAGACGCTAGCGAGCTCTCAGCTCTACGAGCGGTTCCACTTTCAAGGTCCTACCGCTGGCCTGTGCACGTTTGCTATACCCTCCACCTTAACAGGTACAAAAAGCTGAAGGAACAATGCTCACACCTGCAGATTCACAGCTTAGTAAAATGAATGTGCCAAGTTGACTCCAGAGAGCTAACAAAACTCCGAGAGCAAAGCAAAGCAAGAGCAGGAATCTACACGGGCAGTGAGGCTGCAGCCCCCTCACCACAAGAGGTCTGCTCTTAAAGCTGGAGTTGGACAGAGTCCAGCCTGACTTCAGCAAACCCCCTATTGTGGAGATAAGCTTGGAAAAGTTTAACAAAACAACATTTGCAATTCAAAACTCTTAACTAGTTTTGTGCTCAGTGAAGCCAGGGAAAAAATACAAACATCAGTTGCTGGGGAAGGCAGGGCAGCAATCTTGTCAGATACCCTAAAACATTATACTGACTTTTTTTTTTTTTTTTTAAGTAATCTAAAAAGCAGATATCCAAACCTGTCTCCAGGATATGCCAGACTTGTTTCTTTCAGAGAGAACAATAAAACATCTAAAACAGCTATTATCAGTGAGTTGGTGACAAGGCAAACAGAGAAAGAACTTCGCTTGATTTACCACAGAAAACATCTTCCCTACCAGTCCTCTCTGCCACTTCATTCACCCAGCAAGCCTTCCGTGAAGGCAGAGTAATTAAGAGCAGCCGAGAGGCCAGCTGGAGGAACCGAGCTCCCGGCCACTGCCATTAACCTTTGGAGGTAACAGTGGCTGGACCAGAGGGATTGCAGCAGAAAGCATGGCAGCCAAACAAAAGGAAAACAGTAATTCTGGTCGTTCCATTTCAACACAGCAGTTACAGAACCAGACAGCCACAATGTTTCACAAACGCAGCAATTCACCAACAGAAGCTGCCTGAAGGTAGAACAGACACCGAGATCCAAGTTCTGCTGGACATCGCTTCTCTGCAGAGTGCCTCTGCTCAGTTTGGCATCCTCCTCCTGCAGCTGAGGAGCAGGAGGCGTCCAGCCCAAATGCCAAGACACCGGGAACTGCACCAGCACAGAAGATGAGCGGCACCCACGAGAGTCAATCAGGTAGAGAGCATTTAAGACCGAACAATGCATCTGCTGCTGCACAGACCATTGTATAGCGTCACCTCATCGCCATGGCACAAAGATCATTAAACGTAAACTCTCCACCACCCTTGAAATGCATTAGCGCTGTTACATGAAAACTTCCAAGCTTCCAAGAAAAAAGCATAACCTCACTATAACGACGTTTTATGTTTCAAATACAAATCATCGGGCTTGAAACAGGAGTTACAGGGTCACAGTATACCAGTCTAAGCAAGAGGTCAGACCGAAAGGTCACAATGGCCCTGCTGTCCTTCATATAACAACCTGAAGTCACAAAATTCCTGGGTAAACAGAGATCACCCTTCCCGCAAGAAGGAAGGAAACCACAGATCAAGCCCCTAATTTCAATAAAAGGCTGCCCAAGTCCCTTCATTCTCCCTCCCTGCATGGAAAAACCTCCCAGCCTACCCAAGTTCTGAAGTAAGAGCGTGTGCCGTCCCAAAACGAAGAGGTCTAACAACATGCAAGAACAACCTGCTCCTCCAGCTCCAGCATTCTGTTCCAAAGACCTGCTGTGGTCCTTGGTACAGCACTTCAGCTACAGCAAGCGTAGAGCAGAACCAGCTAACTTCACCACAGGGTTGGCAACATAAATAAGCACAGCTGCAGAGAACAGGGTAGCTCGGAGCACTCACTGCTGTGCTGTATACAGCAGGTTCAGCCATTAAAATACCGTGGAGTTTACTACTTACCAGAGCATCTATGAGGACTTCAGCTCCTTCTTCACTCTCATGGAGAGTATCTATATCGGTCAGTTCTTGAAGCAGGTCTACCACAGCTATGGAAACATGTGCTGGATGTTAAGGACAACCAAGACGGCAGCAGACATGCAATATCAAAATAACATTGCTCTTAGGCTAGGGAGCCCCTGACGTGACCCAGAACTGGCAGCTCATTAGGGCACAGGAACACCGGACCCAAGGGTACAGAGACTACTTCAGCAGTCTTCACAAACACCAGACTCAGGGAATTCTGACAGCTAGGAACGATAAAAACAAGCATCATTGTGTGCTTACTGTGCTAGGCAATTTCACTGTTGCTTGATGACGCTTACTTTTAATTTTTAAATCAAAACTTCTATAGTTGGCATAACTAGGCATCATCTTACATTGTCAGGATTGTACATAACAAACGAGAAATGCATCATGATAATCTGATTTGGGTGTTATTCTCTCAGTGATCCCCCTGCTAACCCGACAGCAGATGCCTAACAAGGCCAAGGCCACCGCGTGAAGCAGCAGCAATAACCCCCTCCTGCCTGGCCCAATTAAGACAGCATGCTCCTCCAACCACGCACCTCACAGGAGCAGCAACGTTTCTGCCAGCCCAATTTTCACTCATTAACACTGGGCTGCATAACACGCGGTTCCCCTGACTGCTACACAGCTCTCTGGTACAACGAGACGTATTCCACCTCATTAGAGCCACTTTCCTATTCTCTCAGACACTCTGATCAATCTTGCCCAATTCCCACCGGGGTAGAGCAGGGTACGCAGCTTCCTACATGTCCTATATAACAACTTTGTGATGAATCTCTTTAAAATTCACAGGATAACAAACCAGCCTCCCAGCTCTCCTATCTGTGCGTTTGCTCAGGCACACGCGGAGCAGTAGGAGAAGTATTTTAATACCTCTTTTCTTAGCAGGGTTATAGTTGCAACTTAGCCACTCTCCGGAAACACGGCAGAGAGCTGCCTGTTCCAGTCCCAAGTTAAGCTACGTACAGCTCTGCTGACGTTTGTTGGTATGACTACTGCTTTCATCACACCCTACTGCAATCCTTAACCAAGCCAAAGCTACCTGTACATTTTCAGGACAGGCAGATGTCACTTACAGTTGCAAATGCCATCAGGAATTCAAACAGAAGGGTGCTACACTGTCCTGGGCAGGCAGTCACTCGTGCTTATATAAAAACATTGTCAGGGGTGCTGGGACAACTTCTGAAGGCAATGTGGAGCACAACTCAGTAAGCAGGTTAAGAGAAAATAACCTGCCTTGCATTTATGCTGCAAATCATCAGTTATTAAGCAACAAAAGCTGGAGGAACGGGCCAGCAGGAACCTCATGAAGAAGGACAAATCCAAGCCCTGACTCTGGGATGAAACAAAGCCATGCACTGGGGCTGTCCGGGGAGGTGACAGCTCTGCAGAAAAGAATCTGGAAGTTCTGGAGAAGATAAGTGAGCAGCAGCATGCCACTGCAGCAGCAAAGGCTCATCGCAGGCTGCATTGCATTCACATGAACAAAATCAGCAGGCCAAGAGAAGGACCTTCTCTTACCTGCTGCTTGGCACTCATGGAGCATCATACTGAATGTTTGGTTCACTTGTGGGCGCCCCCAGTACAATACTGGGCTCATTAGAGCTCAGGATCCCCTACGATGGGCAGGGGATTAGCATATGACATGAAGAAACTGAGGGAATGGGGTTTGTTCAGCCCATGTCAGGGATAAGGCAGGATCTAACTGAATCATAGAAGCGTAGGAGACTACTGCTTCCTATTAGTGCTACACAGAAGACTGAAGCAGACTTTTCTGAGGGTGAGCAGCAAAGAATCAAAGTTGTAGCAAAAGAAATTCAAACTAGATTTTCAAAGTCTGAAGAAGCACATCCAGAGATGTAGTGGAATCTCCATCTTTAGGGAGAATTAAAATTCAACTTAACAAGAACCTGATCTAGCTTTAAAGTTGGTCCTGCTAAAAGAGGATTGGGCCAGAAACCTCTTATTGCCCCTTCCAGTTTGCATTACTCCATGACTGTACCATGCTTCAAACAGATGTACCCAAACCTCACAGGGCATTCCCATCTAGGGAGCTTCTGTGGAGGCTTCCAACGCGAACACCAGCTGTCCTATGTAATTTAGGAGATGGAAAAACAACTTCAAGCTTTCCTGTCTTTAATTAAATCTTTTCAGCGACCATTTTCCATTCACATGCTTTGTGTCAAACTACCTGAATCTATGATTCAGCAGATTATTTCTGCTCTCCCTTGGACACTTTTTCCTTCTGTATTAGTTCCTCTAGACACTACATTTAAATCACGTCTGAAGAGCCCATTTGTTTAAAGCTCTCTTGAAGAATCTCTTTCAATTTGTTTTAACAAAGTCATTAGAAAAGTTGAGCTGTACCAATTTTATTACACATCTAGATGCTCCAATTTAATAGTGGTTCTATTCTCTACACGGGCAGCAGCAAAGGGAAGAGGCATTACTACAGCCTTTGTCCTGCTTCCGACAGATCTGAAAACACTTCAGCAGCTTTATAGTAAGAAATGAGTTTTCTCCCAAAATTGCAATCCACGGGCCCTAACCTAACAGACAGACAAGTTGCAAACCAAGTTTAAAAAAAAAAAAAGTTTAGTGGAAAACCAGACAAGTCCTCACCTCCAGCTGTGACTCTAGGACACAACTTTTAATGAAGAAAAGGACAAGGTTGTGTTCCTGTGTGCTCCAGATATGAATCAGCCCAGCTATCCCAGGCAAAAACATTTCCTTGTGAATGAGAAATTCAAAGATAACCTGTTAAGACCATGCACAGAGTTCACAAAAAGCGTGCGGTGTCCAGCAAAGAAATAAGAGCAATGAAACTCTGGTGCCCACGGAACTGGTTACGCATCACAGGCGTTTCCCATGTACAAGAATAAATTGTTAACAACCTTTTACTTGAGAGCGATTTTCATTACAGATCAGAGATAAAGAAAGCAGTGGTGGTTGCTGTTTCGCATGGACCGGTACACTACCACATCAAGGTTAAGCTAAATACAAGTTAAAATAGCCAAACACAAAGATTTTTAAAACTAACAGCACTTTTCACTTAAAAAAGGCATAAACTCAGTGCAGTGGGAGAAAAAAAGAGAAAAACACATAGTAGCCTGTGAAAGCAGGACAGAAGAGATCACAGAAAAGCCTGCTGAAAGCCTCTCATGAGAGAGCTGCTTTAACCACTGAAGGATATCGGTGTTGTCGTGTCCAAGCAGCCCGAGAAGCGACTGCACAGCATTCAGCTCCACCAGCAGGTGGTACAGGTCCGGCATCGTCGCGATCACATGCATTTCCTGAATGATGTCATTTAAATCCAATTCAGATTCCATGAACCTGAGGCAAGACAAAAAATTAAAAAGCACATGAGTTGTGGTCAGTGGACACAGCCCTTCTCCAAAGAGAACAACGCCCTCCCCAAGGTCCCAGGTAAGACTTCGTCACCCCACTGCACATGGCCCGGCATCTGATGCTCCGTCATCACATCAAACGACTGAACCCAGACTTCCCAGAAGCAGGTTGTGCCCCACCCTGTCCTACATTTGCCCCTTTAGTTTAATCGGGTAGCAGGATAAACCTTCCTACTATATAATTTACACAGTAAAAGGAGTAGATTTGTTCCAATTCTGTAAATCAGTTACAAAACCCTAGATTATAACGACACGTGAAGAAACCCTTGCATATGAAGTAAACACTCCAGGGAGTCAGTCCCCTAACTCCTCCATCCTGACACGAGCGTTGTGTTAGTCTGACGCGTAGACCATAAAGAGAATTTATACAAAGGAAAGAACACTGCACTGGACAAAAAAATACTGGCATTCAAGCGGAGGCAGAAATTCATTTAGCATGAATAAACTCTGTGAAGGAGGAAGAGGCTCGCTGGCAGTGCAGGTGTGGGAAGAAGCATCATGAAAAGCCTCTGGCTTTCAGACCCCACCCAGCCGTCGTGCCCACAGCATCGGAGAGCTCCGTCAATACAAAGCAGTCGTCGTCGCACACGGAGCACTGCCTGCATACAGAAGCACAGCGCCTTCCCAGCCAGGTCAACACACGAAATGACGACGTGACATCCTGGTTAATTTGGAAAGCAGAACTCACAGCCCCGGGATCAATCTTTCAGCCCAGCCCCTGGTATCTGCCACCTGCCTGCCAGCGACAAAAAGAAGCGCTGCTCAGAGCGGTGTGAAGAAGGAGCCCCCTGAAAAAGGAGAGGCTTGGAGCACGGCCGATGATTCTCTGATGCCAACTGCTACTAAGACTAGCGTTAGCTTACACTTTTGAAAACAAAGCAACTTATTTAGATACCTAAAAGGAAAAAAAAAAAAATCACAGAACCTTCTTTAACGTTTGTACTCCCAAAATAAAAACAGCACAGCCTACAGTTTTAGGACTGAAATTTCAGTCTTTCATATTCACGGCAAGAATGTAATAAACTAAACCTTCTCCCTTTGTTGCTATTTATTTTCTTTATGCCACAATTGCAAGTGATTTTTTTAACCATATACCTGTCTCTACCAGAAGCCTCAATATTGTCATTTTTAATTAACAAAGTTAGTTTCAAATACAATTTATGAGAACAATACGGCAATAACAGCTATTATACAAGTCTTAGGGAACTGCAGATATCTGTATTTTCAATAAATTGATTTAGGGCTGAAACATAAAAGCAAAGGAAACAAATGGTAGTGCAGAGGGGCCCAGCATAATCTTACTTCTCTGGATTGTCTGGAAACTTGATCCGCAGCTCCTGGTTTTTGTACGATCGCTTCTCAAAGGTGAGAATCATCTTTTTCACTGAACTTTCATCCAAAGGTTCCTCCTAACAAAATTGGAAGGGCACAAACCAGAGTTTAACATTTGGCTGGATGGAACAATTACCTGGCATACAGCAAACAAGCGAGCGCAGCAGCTGGCTGCAGTCAGGCCCCGACGCTTTGGGTGCAGCGCAGCAACAGACGGCGAGCGCTGGCCATCTCGCTGCAGGAAGCTGGCAGAACTCGCGCACCATCACTGCTCATTTAGCGACTCGCTGCAGCTTTGACCTAAGCAAGCTCTCCAGAGCAAACCCTTGTAAATTGGGGTTTTATAAACCAGAGGTTTACCAGGCGACTTTTTTTTTCCAGAAGAGCTTCCTGACACTTTCTGAATCCAAGTATCAGTGAACAAAACCAGTGTTTTGCAGTGACCTTATGCGGCACCACCAGTGCCTCGTGAAGCTTTCTGCTTCTGACACATTACAGTAAATTTCCATTAACAGCTTAAGCCCACGGGTAGCTTCATTTCAGGAGTCCATTGTGCCATTTCGTTTTGCAGGTCTACATTTAACTGTCCGGAGTTTATGATCTTTTGTATTTTTCTCACTCAGATAAGCTTTCACTTCTATTTTAAAGTCTTCTTCTATTGAAAAAAAAAAAAAAATCAATATTTTACTCCAGTTCTTTCTTTTTATTTTGGAAAGTCTTCTAAAGCATTTCTCAGCTGGCATTAGACATTTACTGTACGTTAGCAGTACACCCTTAGCTACCTCCCTGTTAATTTATTTCCTGCTTTTAATTAAATATTGCTATCCTAGATTCTTGTGTAAGCTCTTCCTTCTCATCTATTTTATAACCACTGTTACAGAGAGGTTCTCAAAACAGAAAACAAACGAGGCCTATTTACATCTAACACCAAGCTGCGGGCCCTGTTCACTGTTAAATCAGGAGTTGTGGCTGGAATTAAGGATTCTCTACGCAGTGACTTGAAGCAGCAATCTTGTCTGAGATCAAAAAAAGTACCAATTTCTTTAGCAAACTGCATTCCAATAATAACAGCAGTCTGTGCAAAGACAGTAAAGACCTCCACTATTAGTGGATTTCCTGCTTCCTCAAGTTCAGCCTGCCTCAGCACTTCACAGTTCACGTCACCATCCCATTCAAGTAATCAGAGCTACCGCACCCAAACCATATTCTTCCTTCAGGGGAATTTCAATCCACCAAGGGACCGTCACAGACGCTGACATTGCTTCTCTCTATTTATTTGACTCTTTTTTAAATATATATCCCTGTAACATCTCCATTAGGGTCTGCTTTTGGTGTCCACATTTTGGTGTCCTACAGATTAGCCTCCTTCCATCAGTTTTATTGATACAAAGACTATTCTGATGGCACATGGATTAACTGAGCTCCACGATAAGCAAGAGATTCAGGTTCCAAAGAAACCTCGGACCCCCAGCCCTCCAAATGCCTGGATGGGAGAACTTCACTTGACAGAGACTTGCACACGGCAGGAAACCAAAAGACTCTAGCCAGTCCGCAGGACTTCTGGCTGCATCCGTTCATCCTGGAGCTCCAATGCTACAGAAATCCTGCATTACCTTTCTCAACTAGCAGCAGCAACTGTAACAGCAATAGCTCAACATAACAAAAACAAGGGAGATTTTCAGAGATGAATGCTAGCAATGCTGTACGCAAAGGACAGGGATATTTTACAAAGCTACATGATTCTGCAGTGGTGAGTATACTTTTTTTTTTTTAATGAAACAGGACACAGGCAGCAGGAAACAAATATCTCCTAGATTTATACCAATCCATGTGTCACATTTATAAAGTGATCTTCTCCCTGGCCCTTGGCAGAAAGGCCAGTGCTGCATTGGATTTCTGTCTCCAAGGCTTGAAATCATTTACCCTTGACAGCTGCTACCCCCCTCTTCTGACCCAAGACCTTTCTCGTGTAGGAGAATGTTTATTTGCTGCTGCAGCATAGCTGGAAAGAGGGGAAGAGGGAGAGAAGCTACATGGCTGGGGGTACTGATGAAAATAATAGAGTTAGAAAGCTATTCAGAATCTAGGCATTATTTCCAAATATATAATTTAAAAGGTGAATTGTGTATTCCTAACCTAAAACAGAGATAAGGATTGAAAGATTTTTATTATTATCCCCCCCCGTCACCTTCTTTAGACCTTCAGAGGCTCTTTGAAAGCAAAACCAGCACCTTCAGTTACACATGGCGTGTGCCACGGTGTGAGATGGAACTCTAGGAGAAGGGATCTGGTTTTTGTGTATTTCCCATGGGACACTGGTGCTTTACCTCCTCCTCTTCCTCTTCCCCATCCCTCTCAATTATCTGAAGAAGCTTTTTCTTCTCATCATCTGTTTCTTCCAGCGCAACAGACTCCTCCTCCCTGTGACGGCCGTGCTCTCGTGCACCAGCTTGCTTGCGACGTGCTTTGATTTCTTCTTCCTCCTCATCACGGGGTCTTTTTGTCCCTCGGTTCGGCTGAAGTCAGAGAAATAAGGTGAATGAACACAAGCCTTCTGCGACCCTTACAAACCACAACAGCAATACTGAGGAAATTCTAACAAGTTATGTAAAACATCTGCTTACCCAATGCTTAACAGTCCAAAAGCTGGAAAGGAAATGAATTTAGTGAGGTGTAACATCACATGGTGAGATGGATCGCTCTGCCAGGAGCCGTGTCAACACGCTCCCTTGTTTGATCTATGGATACGATTCGTGGGAAGGTATCTTCACATGGAACAGATCAGTATTTCAAAGACTAGAAGTGGTCAAACACCTGCTGTGGGGTGGTACAGGGGACAACCTCAAGGATCCGGAATCAACTAAGCTGAGATAATCTCATGTTTTACAGAGAAGACCAACACGCTCAGGCATATGGCAGTGAGAGGCGATTTTTCACCCCCCTAGTACATGAGCTTACGCTGAACTCATGGATGCATCCTAATTCCCCTTGACTTCCCCCATCCCTGTGTTTAGGTTTGCTACCAGTGACTGCAGAATCACAGCCCGTTTTAACGCATGTAGGTCAGGAGTGTTGCTGCTTGCTGCAATTCTGCAGGGGTTTGGCACCAGATAAAGCAGTGATTTGCTTGGAACAACCTCTTATTTTATTCTGTAAGTTCCACCTAATAGACAAAATTAAACGTAATTTGCCAGGGACAAGAAAAAGTCCATTAACCCTAGTGCCATGTTTTAATTCAGACAAAAGGGGATGAAAGCATTTGAAATAGCAGGAAAAACTCTCTTCAGAAAAAAACAAAACTATTAAATTGGGTCTTGCTCACATTTTTTTGAAGGACAACCAGGCAGGAATAGCAGTATTCCATGCTCTGTAGCTACAGGAAAGAAGCACTTAATTCATTATTGTTTAACAAGAGCCCGTGTTAAAACACTGAAAACAGAAAGTAAAAATATGCTCCCTTTCTATCAGCTGCTCAAGTTGCCTGGAAGATGAATTCCTGTTTTATTAGGTCTAACATTTGTCCAGCCCATTTCAGCATGCATTGTCTGGCACGAAGAGCCAGCTTCTCTGCTCCGGGGATCCCTTTGTCTAGGATCGCAGAAGTCCCACCCCGCTTTGAGGACCGTAAGGTCTGCTTTTTCACCGAGACTGAACCAAAGTCAGCAAGAATCCAGGAGAACTTAAGAACAAAGACGCAGAGGGAACAGGCGAGGCAGCCAGCAGACTAACCGAGAGCACGGTGTGTTTTCAGGGGTACGTGTGCTGTCACCTTTGGGACAGGTGCCGAATCAAGGCCCCCCGAACTCGGGATCACAGGAGCTCAGACAGCAGCGTACAGCCTGAGCTTGTGCCAGGTGCTTGCTCCTAGCCAGAGCTACTCAAACCCGGTCGTTATCTGCCTTGTCCCTACAGCTTCCCTGCTGTTTCCATTACAGACGATATGCTCCTGACTTAAGCCCTTCTGCAGCGCTCCCGTGCACTCTTAAAGCAGTTACTGAGCCCGTAATCCAATAGCTGTGAGGCCGCAGTGCGCCTGCAGATTCTTCTAAATTAAAAAGTTATTTGCTTGGAGTGGGGGTTCTTCTCCTTCAGCAGATTCCCGTTACTTATCTTCTGGGCACATTAAAACATAATTTCACATAGATCAGTTTTGAAACAAATACATCACTGCCAAAACCCAGTACTTTAAAACATTCCTAAGCAATTAGCAACCCCATTAAAAGAAAGAATAAAGAAAAAGATGCTTCTAAATGACATCATCTAAGGAAAGATCGTGGGTACACAGATATCCCTTACTCAGTGCCCTCGGTAGCACACAGGTTCTGCCCTTCCACTTCCTGCTCAATAGCACCCAGTTCATTCAAACCTGCTCTGACGGATTAACATTACAACCACACACAGAGATCAGCGGCGTAAGTCCTGACATTTACAGGAAGAAACCTTGCAACATTTGCCTTGGATGTTCCTCATTTAAAGTCTTGGGAAA
This sequence comes from Oxyura jamaicensis, assembly GCF_011077185.1. Lineage (NCBI taxonomy): Eukaryota > Metazoa > Chordata > Aves > Anseriformes > Anatidae > Oxyura > Oxyura jamaicensis. Next base: position 15,446,228 of record NC_048912.1, read on the forward strand.
TCATTCCTTGCTCTCTCCTTGCTCTCATTTCTAAACAGTAAAAAAGAACCAAAAAAAAAGAGAAAAAAACAGATAAGACAAGACTGGCTGCAGTGAAGGACCACAGGAGCTGGCGGCTTGTCAGACGCAAAGTAATGTACCATGGACGGGGACTGTATCACCAGAACAAAATCTAAATTAAAACTCCATCATGAAGCCAACCCCATTTCCTCTACTACATACACAAACCCGCAGTAACGGCATTCACGTCCTGTCTCCATCTCAATTATTTTATCCCTTTTTGTGTTTATGCGTTGCTGGGGAGAGGAATCTTCTGTAACACAGAAGTCATTATGATCAATTACGGCAGTGCCCAGCATGCAGTTATTAACGCTGCCGACGGATTGGCAATAGGCAGTAACTGAATTCCCAGGCGAGCGTTATTAAGCAGCATTAAGGTTTTTCCTTTTGTTATTGATGTTTTGCTAAACCTTGCCGAGAACATTGCAGTTTTCCACCCAGCACTGTTAAGACTAAGAAATCCCGGCTAAGTGAAACACCTGCGTTTCTGCTGGTTTCCCAGGAGATGCGCAGCCACCAGCGGCTGATTTAGGACAAGCATTAAACTTCTGTTCGCTGGCTGCGTCTTCGGGTTGCATTCAAACTCTGCAGGATCGTTAGCAGCCACAGGAACTGAGCACAGCCATCGCTGGGCTCAGACCGGTGCACTTTGTGAAGCAATCCCATACGCTGTGTCTAAACACGTTTGTTTAAATCATTTCACAGCTTCACGCACATCTACTTAAGTTTTGGTAGAAAAGGGAAAGTTAATTGTTTAATAAATAAAACGCAGGCTTCTGTTTTACTCAGTTGTGCTAAGGTGCATTTGGCAAGGAGCTGGAATTCATTACAAAGTGCACGAGGAAAGCATTCTGAAATTGCATTATTAGTTAAGCTTAATTTTGTTCCTCTTCAATGCAGCGCGTCCACGGAAATTTATTCGGAGACGTTTCCAATTAAATCTAATGCTGGTCCCACCACACACACAAAATAGAAAAGGGCTTAAAAAACAGAAAAGCTAATATTTGTAAAATGCAATAAATTAAACAAAAGCCATTGATTGGTAAAGAAGAAATGTGTCCCTCCGCTGTCCTCCAGCTGCAGTTGCTCTGGGGATTACGTGAGGCACCCCAGCCCTTCGTTACAGCCCCACGCCGGGAGCCCCACGTGGCAGAGCCCCGGACCCAGGCGGGCCCACGAGCCCTCGTCCCCCCAGTAGGCACCAGAGCAGCAGAAACACGAGTGCTGCCCTTGTGGGTTGAGCAGGGGAGAAGAATCATGCCCGAACTCAGGGCCCTGCCTCGTCTTCCTCAGAGCAGCGATAACGCATCAGCGCCAAGACAAAGGAATGTGAAAGCATCGTTCAGACCCAGCCTTCGTCATCAGGGAGCTTCAGAGAAGTCTTGCAAAAGGAGCCTCACGTTACTGGGACCTCTGTTTTATGCGTAACCTCATTACTGCAGAGCTCTGAAATTATTTGTTAATGAAATCTGAAATAAAGCTCCGTAAGTGGCGCAGCTCCTTCCGAGGCCACGTCTCAGCCAACTGCAACCTGCTCAGAAGAGCCCCTGTGGAAAACCGCCAAGCTGCCAATTGAGGGGCTCCAAAAGCAAGCCCTAGATCTCCAGAGGGATCGTCACTACCTTCTTGATTTTGTTTCCAGCACTTGCTCCCATCAATCTTCCTTTTGGTCTCTGTTCCTGAGGCACGGCACTTCTGTCCGGCCCGCTGCCAGCCGAAAGAGCTGCTTCCAGGAGAGGCCGGGAGCCTCAGGCAGCCCGAGAGCACCCTGATCACACCAGGGGAGGCAACTGAGATGAGAGGCCTGCGCAGGCTGCACCTGCACGGACACAGGTTGTTACTGGAAGAGAATTAATCCCTTTCCTCCCCCCACGCTGTGGGCACACAGGTCCTCGAGGCAGCCTGCCACCGTGAAAAGCCCACAGATCGGGAAAAGGCACGAAAGCAAAACCTGGAGCTTCCTCTCCCCACCCCACACGGGAGCCACCATACCAAAATAAGAAAGACAGACGTACGTAATGGCAAGGAGAACTGAAATAACCTCCTGTACTCCCCCCCCGGGACAATTGAGGGAGAGGTCTGAAAACAGCCGGAGTTGGCTTTGTCCCAAGCTACCCGCTGGAATCGGAAACCAGGCCGAGGACCTGGGCACAGTCTCTCTGGGCACAACAGCAGCAATGTTTATTCAGCAGTTCAGACCATCTGCGAGCGTTGTGCAGCTCCACGTAAAGTTTATGGGTTCCTGGGCTCTGCACAAGCTGCCAGGTGCTGGAGTCTGCTGGTCTGTAGTTCCATCCCCGCTCCGACAGCCGCTTGGTGCTGACCTGCGGCACGGCGCCCGAGGTCTCCCAAGGTTGGCTCTGAGGGAGAACAGCGTTTTGATTAAGCAAGGGCACAGATGAAGCATTTAGAGGACACAGACTTGAAGCAATACAAAGTAAAGATGGAGTTTGGGTTGGGTTTTGCTGAGGGAAGCTGAGAAGACCAGCTCCTTTGCAGCAAGAGATTAAAATCAGGCAGCGCCCAGCCCGCCCCTCTGACAGCCGCTGCCGCCCCTGCAGCGAGGACGGATGAAGATGCCCCGAACCTTCACGCTTCTCCGGCTGAGGGGAAAGAACCAGAGCTCGGCTGTGGCTAACCTTAAAACAGACAAACCTGGGGCAGCTCAGGAGCTGGTTTATGAGCCCCCCACGCCAGCCTGGCCTCAGAAGCGGCCGCGCTGTCAGACGGGCACAGCAGACAGCTTGCAGCAACGCTCCATTTATCGGATGTTATCCTGACAAACACGAGCGGCAACCGGCACAGCCTGATCCCGCTGCACGTCACCGCTGGGTGCGTGACAACGTCTGTGCCCCACGTCCCACAGGCAGGCCCTGCCCGGCTGCCCCTGCAGCAGCAGACGCCCGACCCTCACTGTGCGGGCGCTGGTGAAACCTGTCCTGCCCGCCTTCTATGTTTCCGCTCCACAGAAAGGGATCGCATTTTCTCAGTATCAGAGATGCCGGCGGACAGATCTGCCTCCTGTCCCTCCCCTCCTTTCACTCCTTTCACCCTTCTGCCTAACTCTGAAGCCTGAACCCTGCGGCGCCTGAGGCCCACCATTTAATCCGCAGCATCATCCCATCCGCCGACGTGAAAACGTTCGCGATGACTCTCAGGTGGGAGCGCACAAAGCCAGGACAACGCCTTCAGTGTCCAGCTGGAACCCCCGGGATGTTTTGGCCCGCAGCTCCAGCAGAAGCTCAGCAGCCAGGCCAGTCAGCACTGCAGCACCTGGCAGCCTAACGGCCGACCTTCACCTCCAGCTTCACAGGGCACAGCCCCTCGGTGCCACAAGCAGCGACCCGCGGGACAGAAAGCTCACCCAGCAGAGGTACAGAAATCAACGCGACCGAAGCACCACGGCGCGCCTTCCTCCTCAGCAAAGGGAATCCTGCAGGCTTCACGTTTGCAGACCAAGAGGAAAACACGCAAAAACCCCAGCTGGAACCTGACTGCAAGCTAAAAGACCAACAACAGAAGTTCAACAAAGGTTGGCCTTTATAGGGCTCAGCTATAAATTGTGTTGCAAAGCAACAGAAGACAGCACCACTAACAGTAACTCCTTCGTCTTCTCCACCTTAGCTAAAGGAACACGAAAAGCGATCGTTCTAGTTTCATACTGCAAAATCAACAGAAAAATGAAAAATCGTAAGCAGAGAACTGCGAAGGCAGAGCCGAGCCCAGGGCAGCAGGGCCGTGCTGCCAGTGCCACACGGCCGGGGCATGGGGACGCGGCTGGCAGCCAGGCCCGGTGCTGACATGCTGTACAGGAGGGGGACATCCCGGAGCTGGCACACGCAGGGATCACAGAGCCACAGAATACCCTGAGTTGGAAGGGACCCACAAGGATCATCGAGCCCAGCACCCAGCACCGTGCAGGTCTACCAGGATTCAGACCGTGTCACTAAGTGCACAGTCCAAACACTTTAACTGACGGGCTCGGTGCAGTGCCTGCGTCCCTGGGGGGCCTGCTGCAGGGCGCGACCACCCCCTCGGTGCAGAGCCTCTTCCTGACGCCCAGCCTGCACCTCCCCGGCCTCTGCCTCACCCCATCCCCTCGGTCCTGTCGCTGAGGAGCACAGGTCGGCGCCTGCTCCTCCGCCCCCCTGGTGAGGAAGCCGCAGGCCGCGACGAGGCCCCCCCTCCGCCTCCTCCCCCACGCTGACCGCGCCCCGTGCCCTCAGCCGCTCCCCACACGCCTTCCCCGCGGCCCTTCCCCCCCCCGCAGCCCTCCCTGGGCTCTCCCCAGCTCCTCGCCCTCCCTGACCCTGCAGCCCTCACAGGAACGCTGCCCTCGCGGCCCGGCCCCGGCCCTGACGCCGGGAGGTGCGGGGGGGCCGCTTCCCGCAGCGGGGCCGTTTCCCTCCTCGGCGTTCTGAGCCCCCCCCCGGGCAGGGCAGCGCCACAGGGCCCCGTGCCCGACAGCGGCCCCGCGGCCAGCGCCAGCCCGGGGCAGCCCCGTTACGGCGGGGCCAGCAGCGGCAGAGCGCCGAGCCCAGCAGCGGCAGCGGCCCCGCCCGGTGCCCGGGGCCCGGGGCCCGGGGCCCGGTGCCGGTACCTGGTAGCTGAGCAGCTCCCCCACGTCCATGGCTCCGGCCGGGCCCCGCCGCCGCCGCCCAACTGTCGCCAAGGCCCGGGGCCGCGCGACACCGCGCCGTAAAGAGCGCGGCGCAGGCGCGCTGCCGGGGCGCCACTCCGCCGGAAAGCGAGGCGGGAAGGGCGCTGCCGCAAAGCGAGAGCGGCGCCACACTGCCGCAAAGCGGGGCCACACTGCCGCAAAGCGGCGCCCCCAGCCCCGCAGCGCGGGCAGCGCCCCGGAGCCGCGGGCCCCGCGGGGCGGCCGGGCCGGGGCCGCCGTCAGGGCCCGCTCCGTGCCCGCGCGGATAACCGGCTGCCGAGCCGTGAGCCTTCAGGGCGCTGGGCAGGGCACGAAGCCTTGCCGCTGTCAGGAAACGCGGCCCTCAGCGGCAGGGCGCTTGGTCCAGTTCGGGAGCTGGGGCACGGGGACAAAATTCTGAAGTAAAAACCAAAACCACGCAAAGCCAAGCACAAAACGCGCCCCCAAGGAAACGCAGGGACGGGGCGGGGCAGCAGCCCCCGGTGCTGGGCTCCTGGCACCCTGCTCACCTTCCTACAGGCTTTGGGGGGCGCGGGGCGAGCCCCAGTGCTCGGCCTGGCCCCGAGGCAAACACCGCAGCCCACCCCCCCCCGCCCCCCCACCACCCAACCCCCCCCCCGGCCCACCACCCACCCACCACCCACCCGCTCCCCCCGGGCAGGCCGTGACCCCCTGGGGCTGCCCAAGGCGGCCGTGGGACCCCGGCCCCGCTGCCTGGGGAGAGGCTCGGGGCGGGGGCTGAGGGGGCCGAGGAGGAGAATCCCTTTTTAATTTTGTTCCTCGCTCGGTTTTCAGTCCCGATGCCTCGAGATCTAATTCCGAATAAATAATTGTACTGAGTAACCCAGGTCCCCCGGTGATTAACTAAACACACCGAGGCTCGCTGAAATTGAATTAGTGGTGTGCACTCAGCCGTTATTGCCCTCCCCACGTCATGCATATTAATGAGGGGTTATTAAGAAATGTAAATGATGCCTCAGGGGGTTGGGAGTGCAGGGGGGTGCAGGGCGGTGTGGGCTGATATGACAAACCGTTAGGAAAACAGCCTGATTGAAGCCACTTTTTAATTATGTCAGATCTTGCTCCTTCTTGGGTGCAGCAGTGTTTCCGGATGCTTTCGTTTTTATTAAAATGAGAAAAAGGGAACGAGTTATAACTGGAATGTTAAATTAGCATTTCCAAAGCAGAAAATCCGCAGCCGCGGAGCAGCCCCTCGGTGGTGGCGGCAGGGCCGGGGGCTCTGCGGGGCCGGGCCCCTGCCCACCGCTGCCCTGAGGGGGGGTCCCTCAGGCGCAGGCCCCCTCTGCCCCCGGCGCCCCTCGCAGCACCACAGTGGGGGGGGGGGGGGGGGGGGCAGGGACTCGTCCCTTCAGCTTTTGCCCCCCGGCTCCGGCTTCGTCCGGCCCTGAGCGCAGCCCCACCGCAGCCCCCCCCTGGTGCCGGTTCAGCATCGCTGGCCAGGAAGGAGTGAACGTGGTAAACCTCATGCATTTTAACAGGTTCTCGCAAGCGCTCCCCGCGCCACGGAATAAAAGCTGACAGGTGCAGCTGAGTTAATCAGAGGGGATAATGGAGGGAAAGAAAGAAATCTCACACCAAATTGCTGCAGAAATCATGAGCCTGGGCTCAAAAGTATCCAATTAAATGGGGATGAAGCTTGAAGGGGAAGGTCTGCGAGCCCACCGTCGTGCACAGGTTTCGGCAGGGGCCGTGTCCCCCGGGCCAGAGAGGGCACGGGGGGACCACAGCGCAGCTGCCCCCCCCCCCCCCGCCGCCCCGGGCTGCGCTGCCGCAGGAGATGGCGCCTGTCGGCTCGGTGAGAGCAACGGACCCGTCCCGGTGCCGTTCCTCCAAAAGTCAAAACTGGACCAAAACTTCTCGATTTGGTGCCCATGGGCCGACGAGTGCAGCGCCCGGCACGGTCAGAGCTGCTGCGGCCCCTGGGGAGCACTAAGCCCATCGCTCCGACGGCTTCGGGAGGGCTGGGCTCTCAGACAAGTTAAAAAATGTGCATTTAATGTAGTCAAGGCCCATTACTGCGGCCGATGGAAATCTGCTGGCATTATAGCAGTTTTATCACTGATAAATCAGACGGCCCAGGATGGTGAGCGCGTACAGGAGTTTGTTAGTATTCAGGTCTCTCCGCACTGATAGCTTCATAACTCCAGACTTGCCTCTTAATTGCACCCGTAAGTGTTGAAATTACTGAAGGGTAAAATGCAAATGGGCTGTAACCTTTCCAGAGCTCACCCCAGCACCGCCGCGCGGGGCTCTGCACTGAAAGGGAGGCGCTTCTGATTTTTTCCCTTTCTCTTAATTGCTGATGGAGCTGTGCAAGTCCTGTCCAAGGCCTCGTTATCGGAGAGGAAAAACCCTGCCTGTGGCCGCCCGCAGGTTTCACCCACACAGAGAGAGCAGAGGGGCCGCGGGGGGGCTCCGCGCAGCCCCCTCGGGCCAGCCCCACCATGATGGGCCTCGGGCAGCCCCGGGGAGCAGCGGCGCACGGAGCCAGCCCGTGAAGCAGGCTTCGCACCTACTCGCCGCCCTGTGCCCGCGCCGAGTCTGGCTGTGGGATCCGGCCGTACCTCCCGACCGCTCTGGCAGAGGAGCCACGGCCCTGCCGTGTGCGTCATGGCAAACAGAGAGACCCCCCTGCACCGGCCTCAGAGCCCAGGGGGACGGTGCCGGCACACAGCGTGGGGCAGCACAGCCGGGCACCGCGGCCGTGGGGTGCCGGGCACCAGGCAGAGCACACCCCGAGCCCCCCAGCACCGCAGGGCGACGCGGCCGTGCCGGTGCAGGCAGGAGAAGCCAGCTGTGGAATTGAGGCTAATGAGATTTTCATGAACCTGCGGTTTTGCAGGCGGTGGGGGGGACGGGGCCCAGCTAATTAAGGGGCAGCGACCTGTGAAATCAGGCTGGGGTGTGCGGGGCTGGCCAGCGGGCAGGGGGCCGGGGGCGAGGTGCCGGGGAGGGACGCCGGTACTGCGGCCGGGCTGCTCGCCCTTCCCGCGGCAGCTGCCTGCCCGCGCCGGGGCCGCTCGCTGTCCCGGCACAGCTGGAGCCTCGGCGCCGAAGTGGCACCTTATTTATGGCTCTGCTTCCCCGAGTTAAACTCCAGAAAGTGTGACAATCAAAATTAAAGATTTCTCCAGAAAGCCAGCCTGGGGGGAAATCACTGGTGAGGCCGATGGAGATTTCCCAACGGTGACTTTTAAATTAAAGGGGAAAAAAAAATCTTTAATTTGGCAGCGTGCTCGGGATGCAGCTCACTGGGCACGTTATTATCCAGCTCAGCAAACGCTCCCAGAATTCGCTCACGCTCCAAATTGCCGATCTCTCGGCGAGGCAGCGCGTGCCTGGGCTGCGCCTGCGTGCAGCACGGCGGGGGCTGGCACCTGGCTGTGCCCCCCCAGCCCCTCCCGGCTCCCTGCGCTGCACAACGGCCAAAATCTCGCTCCTGCCCAGGGCCAGCCCTGCCCTGGTGGTGCAGCCGAGCCCCAGCCCTGCTCGCAGCCCCTCCTGGTATTTAGTGCTGCAAATTAAAATTGATCGGGGGCCACATGTAGCAGCCTGGTCGGGCACGTGTGCGTCTGCCTGCCCATGCTCACCGCTAACGACTGTTAGCCCCTAATGAGGAGCTGGGAGGGAGCAGGGTGCAGACATTCACACTTTCTTGGCAAGCAAAGCACACGGACTTTGACGCTGGTGAAGGTGAGACCCTGGCTGCAGCTCAGGCACTGGCTCTGCCACAGCCTCCCGCACCCTGTGGCAGGGACGGCGCTGCCCAGTGGCCCATGACACTGCCACACACGGTTCACCCTCCTGCTGGGGCCGGTGTGTTTCCTGCCGAGCACAGGCAGGTCAGAGGCACCTGCATGCCCGGGACTCGGCCGCCCCGCGCTGTGCTACGTGGCGCTGCGGCACAGCCGGCACCACAGCACGGCGAGCACCATGGCTCCGCGCCACCTCCATGCCATGCCGGGGACGTGCCCCCCTCCTGTGTCCCCACGGGGCTGCCCCAGGGCCTCTCCCTTGCCCCATTGGCAGGGACCCAACTCCTGCAGCCCCTCGCCCAGGGGTGCCAGCAGGTCTCAGGCCGAGGCGGGGGCACGCAGGGGGCCCACACAGCTGCCGGTCCTCCGGCGGTGCCGGTGGCTCGCGGCACGGGGCTGAACCGGCGGCGCAGGGCGCGGGAGCCAAGCCACGAGCGCAGCGCAGCCGGCCCGGGCCAGCCAGCCCCGGCACAACGCTTCCGCCTTCCCCCCGCCCCTCCGAGATGAAGCAATGAAATTATTTTTCTACTTGAGTAGTTTTCAATTTAGATTAAGAAAAATCTGTGCTCCGTTAGCGACGTTGCAGTAAATCACAAGCGAGCAGCACTCTGCAGCTGACAGCCCGATCGCTTATCGGATGCAAACCTTTTTTCACGTTGACAGGCTCCAAGTGTGACATTGAGCGAGGGCAGTGGCACCCGACGGGGCGATGCCGCGCGGGAGGCGCCCCCCCCGCATGCACCTCGGAGGCTCTGCTGCAGCTGGCAAAAATGCCCTGGGCAGGGGGGCTCCAGCAGCGCGGGGCCACCACCACCCCCCGGCAGGGCTCCAGCACCTCGCTGCAAAACTGCCAGCAGCCAAAAAGAGCAGGGTGGGGGAAACCCAGCCCCAGGCTGCGTTTAGAGACCCCACCCTTGGCTCTCCCCCGTCCCAGCTTGCAGACCAGCTTGCAGCCCCCCCCCCAGCAGTTCCCACCATGTGCCACCCCCCTGTGCCCACAGGAGTGGCTTCACAGGGCAGGGGGGCTCGGCCAAAATGACCGCGCGCTCCCCTGCCCATGGCATGGCAGCGACATGGCCGCACTGCGCGGCTGTGACAGTCCTCATTGCTGGGAGTGGGCCCCCATCGTGGGTCCCCACCATGGGTCCCCATCCTCATGCCCAGCTCCGTGCTGCTGCCAACCCCACGCCGGCACCCTGCAGGAGAGTGCCTAGGCTGGCACCATCAAGAGGAGCATTTGACAGCACACAAACCTTTTTTTTTTTCCCTCTGGTTCTTCCAGCTCATTTATCGCCTCTGCAGGGCAAGCAGAGCTGTCATTGCCTGAACCTCACTCATCCGTTTAACCTTGGGGGAAGGAACGCATTTGTGCCAGATAACATGCATCAGATGGTGGCACGGGGAGCGCCTGTAGCTGCTGGGCCTGATGGATGGGCTACACGGGCCTCGCCTGACCTGTGCTTGTATGTTATCTGCATTGCTGCAGGAGGCTTTTCATCACGCCGACAGCTCCAGCATCACCTGCCTGGCAGCGGCTCCTCGCCAGGCGCCGGCAGCAGCGGCCAGGAGGGGCCCGGCCTCGTGCTTGGGGCCGGCACCGCGGCACCATGGCCCACACGGGAGGCGGTGACAGGGCGAGAAGCTGCGGTGCCCAGGGCAGGGCTGGCAGGCTGTGCCCACGCCGCGTGCCTGGCTGCAGCAGGGCTGGAGCACCCGGCGAGGGACGGCTTTGCCTGACTCCGTCTCCATCCCTCTGGGCGAGGACGTGGCTCCTGCCGGCGGTGCCTGTGCCGCAGTCACGGCTCTCACCCGCGGCTGTCGGCAACCCCCGGCAGTGCCGCCCCGGTGCCCCCCGAGGAGGTGGCCCAGAGCTCTGGCACGGGCGCCCGTTTGTCCCCACGCCGATGACAGGGACCTGCAGCTGCGTGCCCTGGGGGAGCACAGCCACCAGGACCTGCTCACAGCCAGGTTCAACCCTCAGCCCCGCTGACACCCGCGGGATTTGGGATGGGCTCAGAGCCCAGCACGGCACCGGGGCCGCGGCCGCTTCCTGAGCAGAAGCGAGCGCAGCTCCCGGCCCCGGAGGCGGTGGAGCAAAGGCTGGGAATAAACGACTGTGTTTATGAAGCCCGTAATGTAGCCAGCAAAATCAGTCACTCAGCGCAGCGACGCCGCTGCGCTAATGGGAGGTTATTTATGGCACTTCCCTGCTGGTGCAGGAGCTCGGCAGCGCCGGCTGCCAGACCTCACGCCCTGGCTCAGGAACCCCCCCACATCCCGCACCCTGCGCTGGAGCTGCCCGGCCTGGGGGGGCCCAGGGAGGTGCCAGGAGCTGCACCCAGACGGGGGCTCTGCTGCAGCTCCCAGGCACTCACGGAGGGGCCGTCCGGAGCGGGCACCACCCGTGCCGTGGAGCCTGGAGCCTGAGCCAGCCCTGCCAGGCGGCCGCAGCGATGGGCACAGCGGAGCACAGGGGCGGAGGGAGAGGCCAAGCTGTGGCACTTGTCCTTTGGGTGACATTTTGCCAATGAGGGGTCCTGTGACAGTGACGGAGAGGGTATTGAGCTGGGCAGCACAGAGCCCGGTGACGGATTAGGGCTGCCAAGTGCCGACACCGAAGCCATTTGGTGTGGGGAAATGATAGATGCTAACACTAATTTTAAACACAGGCAACCGAATTCCTCCAGACAGTCGCGGCGCTCAGGATTTAGGGCACAGCTGCTGGGTTCAGATAAGGTGTGAAATCAGCCCGGCGTGCAGGGTGTTACTTAATAATGAGCGCCTGGTGATGGATGGGGGAGTCTCAGCGACGTAACCCCCGCATTTGGAGCCTTCCAGATCTCTTGCCATCAATCCCGGTCCCTGCCATGGGGAGGCCGGGTGGGCGCCAGCCCTGGTGGCACAGGCTGGGGGCACAGCGGGCAGGGTCCCCCCGGCGCCCACAGCTGCGCCCACCCCCCGCACCCAGGGGGTGCAGCCCCCCCCCCCCCAGCCCCAGCTCACAGCAGTGCCTCCAGCTTTTTGTGGCCCCACGCCGGAGCCGCGGACAGAAGCCCTTTGTGCTCACCATCCTCGGGCCAGCTGCGCCTTGTCTCAGGACGTGCCCACGAGGACGTCGGCACGGCGAGGGCCATCGTGTCACTCCCTGCCCACACTCGCAGCTACGTGTCCCCCCGCTGCCCTGGGGCAGCCCCAGCCGGGGCAGGGGGCTCTGAGCCGTGCAGCGCCAGCCCCAAATATTTATGGCGAAATAATGCTTGAAATGGCAAGTGCTGTGCTTGTCTGTAGCATTTAATCTCTCTTCTGACCTTATAAAAAAATCTCTTTGTGTTGAGATTTTAAACTCAGTTCTTAAATCACCCACTACAGGCTCCACACTGTATTAATTTCTCCTCGAGCAAATGAGTTTGGTGGCTGCTCTGTTCCAGTGCCACCAGCACCGGCGAGCGGGGAGGACGCGTGGTGCTTCCACCCACGGAGAGAGGGAGAGCCGCGCTCAGGAAGCCAGGCACAGCTGCAGCTGGAGCTGGCGAGCTTCCAAATGAGCTCACCGGCACGTTGCCATTGATTTGGAGGTGATTGCTGCAGAGGTGAAGCATGGTCAGCTTGCCTCATTATTGTGCAAATTGCTGGAAATGCAAATCTTTGGGTGCACCTGGGGGAAAATGTATTAATAATATTACTCCTGATTAAGGTCACAGGGCACTTTTTGCTTGTACAGTGAAGCCTGGGCTCCCTTTCCTCTTCTGAATCTAATAGTTGGTTTATTTTTATATCAATGACTTTGGAGTCCTTAGGAGATATTTTACCTTTGAAAATCCTCTCGCAGTCACTTGACGAAGCCCTGCCTGAAGCACGGGGCTCCCCTGCTCGCTGCCGCAGGACAGAGAGCCTCGCCAGAGGGATCCACGGCCCGGCCCGGGGACCTCTGGGGGACGCTGCAGGGGGACGGCAGCTCGGCCTGAGCACGGCACGGCTCGGCACGGCTCGGCACGGCTCGGCACCACCACGCACAGCCCCCGGTCACTGCAGGGTCCGATCCCTGGCAGGCAGGGCACAGCCACGGGGCCAGCGGGGACGTGGGGAGAGCCTGTGATCTGCTGCATGTGCAGGAGAGGAATGCCAAAGCACCGCTGATTTATTGCTGAGGAAATGCTTAATTTAGGCAATGTATTTAAAGGAACTAATTAGAATTGTATTAATATTTATGGGCCTTATGGAGAAGCTGATAGTCACTATTTGCGGGTATTAACTGTTATCTTAGGCCAGGCAGGACCGTGGTGTTTAGAGGTGACTTTAATTGTGGTGAGGGCAATCAAGATCTCACCCAAAGTCCGTGACAACAGCCAGCCTGGGGCTGCACATCAAAGCCACGTCTGCAGTGATAATTAACGTCCCCTGGAATTAATAACGCTGCCCGCGCGTCCCTCCCAGACACCTCCCCAGCGAGGACGAGCGCAGCCGCCCGCTCAGGGCCGTGCTGTGGGCGATGGGGCCGGGGACGTTGGGGTCCCGTCACCCTCCAGCCCCCAGCAGTGGGGGGGCAGCCACCCCCTGGGCCCAGGGCTCAGCTGCGGTGCCTCATCCGCACACCCTGCACGTGCGTGGATGGAACAAGCACGGTGCCCAGGCTGCACACGATGCCTCCGGTCCGGCCGGTGCCCCCGTCCATCCGTCCTGCAGACAGAGCCCAGTGAGCTGGGGGGGGCTGGCAGGTGGCCCCCGCAGCCCCCAGCTCGGGCACCGCCAGCTCCCTGCCCGCACAGCCGACCTCCCGCTATAGCAAAGTTCACATCAATTTTCCTTCCCCTCATTTGTCTGTAAACCATGAAGAAAAATCACCGCCGTCTGCCCACATCAGGCCGCCGCGGTGATGTATGGCTGTAATAAAAACCCCATTTTGGGAGGCCGCCTTCCCCGTGCCGCCAGCCAGCACGCCATGCGTGGCCGCGCCGCTGGCCGGGGCCGCGCCGTGTGGCACGGGGCCAGGGCCGCCACCAGCCCGCAGGCAGCCAGCGCCCGCCGCGGCCCCCCCCGTCCGCCCCCGCCTCGCCTGGCCGGAGGCCCCGTTATGGATGGCAGCTATTAGAGCTGCTATCGAGCAGCGCGCTGCGGAGGCGGCCGGGCAGCCTCTGCCGCCAGCCCCCCGAGAGCCGCACTGACGGGGTGCTGAGCGCGGGGTGGCAGCGGGCAGCAGCCCCACCTCAGCCCTCTGGCACCACGCGGTGCTCGATGACAGCGCCACGATGACTTGGCCCTGGAGCCCCGAGCGTTCCCTTCTCTATTTCCTTCCCCATGCCTGCCCCGTGCCTCAGAAGCATTCCCTGTGCCCAGCCCTGGGCGTCGCCCGCCCATTTGGCTCCAGCCCCTGGTGTCCGTGAGCGATGCCCGGCTCTCCCACTGCCGTGGCCCCACACCCCAGCAGCTCGCCTGCCTGGACAGCAGCCTCCGTGGCAGCACAGCACCGCCAGCCCTGGTCTGTGGTGGGGTCGGGGGGCTCAATCCCATCCCCACACGCTCCCCAGGGTGTAGGGGAGCAGGACGGCGCTGGGGAGCACGAGGCCACGAGGTGACACTGGCAGCCCCTGGACGCGGTGGGAAGGCAAGAGAGAGATGGCAACGATGCTGCAAGCCAGGCATCCTGGCGGCTTTATTGAGAGGTCGGGGTGCAGAGGCTGGCCCCGCTGCAGACCTGGCCGGGCTCAGGGTCCCCTCAGGGTCACCCGTTGGCTCTCCCTGGGAAGAAAGGAAGGGCAGTGAGCAGGGCGTGCAGGCAGGGCTGCGGAGCTGTGGGGGCTGGTGCCAGCCCCAGCTGCAGGACAGCTCACCCCCAGCACATTGACCCCGGGGCTGCCCCTTCCCCAGCCCCTGGCCCACCAGGGAGACAGAGCAGGTGCCCCAAGGAGGCAGCAGCATCTCGTGGTCCTGCTGTTGTCCCACGCCAGGGCCACAGCCTCCCCGGAACCCCGCAGTGCCAGGGGAAGGGAGCGGCCACGACTGCCGTTCAACCACCAACAGCCCCAACCGCCCGCGGCTGTGCTAGGAAACAAGTGTCACAACCCAGCGAGCACCCACAGGGTGCTGCCTCCCCCCCACTGGGGCCATTGTGGCACTGCCAGCCTCCCCCTCCAAGCCTGCTCTCCCCAGGGCACGTCTCATGCCAAAAGCGTTTGGCACAGAAACGGGAAGGCAACCTGCAAGGAGTGCGCCTTTTCCACCCCTCCTGTGCAGGCTGAGAGCCTCGGATTGGCAGGCTTAATATTTTGATAATCAGGCTGTGAAATTATTATTACTAACAGCATCGCCTAGTTCTCACCAAAGACAAGCCCGGCTCCCAGGACGGAGCTGTGTGCTGATTGAAATCACCGAGCAGAAGCGCACGGAGTCCCCGCGCGGTGCCCAGGCGCATGGTGGCCGGGTGAGCGCAGCTGCTGCCTCCCTGCTGCGGGCAGGTGGGGGTCCCACCATGGCACAGCCCGGCTGCAGCAGGCGGGTGGGGAGCGGGAAGGGGCTCGGGGCTGCCCGGCCGCCCGCAGGCTCGAGACCGACACCGCCAGGGAGAGACCCCAGCACCAGTGGCCTGGGGAGCACCAGGAGGCGGGGTAGTGGGGGTGGCCCCAGGACCACCGCGGCACCGGGACCTGCGAGGGTGCTTTCAGCAGGTTCACATCGGGCAGCTCTCAGCAGCAGCCGCCTGCACGCTCCGTTGCCCTTCACATCCTTCAGAACTGCTGCTCGGTCCCCGCCCGCACCTCCCTGGAGCTGGCTGCGGAGCAACGCTCCCACCCTGCCACCGGCCCCTGCTCCGCCTGGACAGGGGCAGCCCAGCCCAGCCCAGCCCAGCCCAGCGCCCCCCTCTCACCCCACTGGCAGACCCGCTGGCACTCGTTCAGGGTCTCGAAGTTGTTGGGGTTCCCTCTGCAGCCGCCGTACTGGAACATCCGGCACGTCCCCGTGGCAGGGTTGTAGGCGTAGCGATAGAAGTGTCCCCTGCACGGGCCGTGCTCCGGGGGCAAGTGGCAGATGTCACTTTGGAGCACGGGGTTGGCGATGAGAGCAGGGCACTGGCGGCAGCCCCAGCTCATCAGGACAGCAGCAGGGCTGTAGCTGCTCCACCTGCGAGGAGGGATGCAGCCGCGGCCGCAGCCCGTGAAGCAGCACTTTTTGCTGCCGGGACAGTCGGTGTCGTCGCTGCAGGTGCTGTTGCAAGGCAGTAAGGTCTGCAGCACCCTTCTCTTGGGGCAGACGCCTGGTTTAGCTGCGGGTAAGGAGAAAGACTCGTGTCCACGGGGTCTGTCCGGGCCACGGCCCCCCTCCCGCCAAGCCCCTGGCCGCCCTTACCTGGCACCGGCCGCACGCACTGGACGTGGCAGCCCAAGCTGCAGCACTTCTCGTTGCCCTTGCAGTCTGTGTCGCTGCCGCACTCCACCAGGCAGATGGTTATCATGTGAGAGTCCAGCCGTGGGCAGAAACCTGCCTTTTCTGGGGGTGCCCAGAGGGGTCAGGGCCCCACCAGTCCCTCCCCGCCCGCGCCCACACCCAGCCCAACCCCCCCCCGTTGTCTGCAGGCAGGGAGCAGTGGGCACCCCTGGGTCCCCACAGCAGAGGGGCTGAGAGTGGGGGAGATGGGGTGCAGGGGCCCCACACCAGCCCTTGTGGGGGATGCCCCCACAGGCAGAGCTCGGAGGAGCCCAGACCAGCGCATCCCAGCTCCGTGCCAGGATGGGGTGCAGGGGTTGGCAGGACCCAGCCCACCCCGCACCCAGAGAGCAGAGCACAGGCTCCCTCAGGGCCACAGGGGGCTGCCGGGGGACGGGACCCCCTCACCTCCAATGGGGAGCCTGCACTCCTTTCCACAGCCGTTGCTGCAGCAGCGTTCACTGCCTGGGCAGTCCTCATCCGTAGAGCAGAAGTAGCCGCAGGAGCTGCCGGGGATCTTCCTGGGCGCAGGGCACTGGCCAGGCTTCTCTAGGAGGGCGAGGGGGGTGGTTACAGCGGGCAGGCAGAGCGCCCAGCCCAGGCACAGCCCCCCCCAGCCTGGGCCCTGCAGCCAGGAGCAGCTCTGCCCCGCAGCAGAGAGCAGGTCCCGTGCTGCCCTTGGCACCCAGCGCCCGGCAGCGGTACACGAAGCGTTGCAAAGCGCCTGCTGGAAACGCCGCTGCTGTGAGAGCCTCCAGAGCTGCTCCAAACCCGCCACCAGCCCTTATCCCGGCACTGCAGCACCAGACCCACGTTCTGCCTTTGGGGTCCAGAGCGGGTTTTCCCCCTGTCCCAGCAGTGGGGACAGCCCGGGCTGGACCCGGTGTGACATCCCAGCTCTGACCCCACGGCCTCACCCTGACCGGGGAGCGAGGGGCCAAGGGACCACACAGTGATAAAATGTGGGGTTGGAAAAGACCTTCGAGACCGGCTGCTCCAGCCATGCCCCCACCACACGGCCCCGCCGCCCCGCGGGCTCACCTGCCAGGACGAGCTCCGAGTCCGGCTGGCACTCGCCCCGAGGGGCCAGGAGGGCCACCAGCAGCACCAGCGGCAGCAGCGACCCCGGCTTCATGGCGCTGTCCTCTCAACGCCCGCGCCCCGCGGAGCTTTTGTAGAGCCCCGAGCCCTGCCCCGGGCCTTGCGCAACGCGCGCCGGGCTCCTGCCCCTCCCCGGCACGGGACAGCACCGGGCAGCACGGGGCACGGCCCGGCCCGGCACGGGGCAGGGCGCGACACGGGGCACGGCCCGGCACGGATGTGGCACGACGCGGGGCGTGGGACACGGGACACGGGGCACGGCCCGGCACGCGGCACAGCACGACACGGGACATGGCACGACACGGGGCATGGCACGACACGGGACACGGAACAAGAGACACGGGGCACGGCCCGGCACGGGACATGGGACACGGACACGGGGCACGGCCCGGCACGGGGCACGCCTCGGCCCGGCCCGGCCCAGGACACGGCCCGTGGCACGGCTCAGCACGGGCGGGCTCGGCGCGGGGCCGGGCAGAGCCGAGCAGCGCCCCGCCGTCCCCGCGCCCGCTTTGGCGGAGCAACAGCCTCACCTGGCGGCTGCCGAGCGGGCCGCGGGCGAGGAGGCCCGGCAGACCCGTGGACACGGCACGGCACGGCTCGGCACGGCTCGGCTCGGCACGGCTCGGCACGGCTCGGCACGGCACGGCTCGGCTCGGCTCGGCACGGCTCGGCTCGGCTCGGCTCGGCACGGCACGGCTCGGCACGGCACGGCACGGCACGGCTCGGCACGGCACGGCCGGGACGGGGCACGGGGCAGGACAGAGGGGGGTCCCCACGGCCCGGGGGGACCCGCAGGAGCCTCACGGCACCGCGAGCTGCAGGGCTCGGGCACGCGGCGAAACGCCCCCGTTATCCGCACGCCCCGCACGCCCCGCACCGCCCCGCTAACGGCGGCCCCGGACCCGCAGCCCCCGGAGGACGAGGGGGAGGCCGCGGGCAGCGCCCGGCCGGGACCGCAGGAGCGGTGCCGCTGCGGGAGGCGGAGGCAGCGCGGTGCTGAGCGTCGCTGGCTTTGCGCAGGGACAGGGCTGGGGCTGCGCTGCCGGCCGCGGGTTCCTTGCTCCGGATTCCCTTTTTTTCAGACCCTCTAGCAACGAGCGCATTTGGCTGCTCGGAGCTTGAATGACGCAAACTGGAATTTCCGAGCAGGGAAATACGATCGGGAAGGTGTAACCCCCCCGGGAGACAGCAGAGATCATCTCGGCCCTGGCACAAAGATGCCTCTTTTCAGGTGGGCTGAGAAGAGCCCAGGCAGGGAGCAGTTCCCCCCTCCCACGCACCTGGTCTCCAGCCGAGGCCTCACTCCCTGTGCCCAGCACCGCATCTCTGGCACACCGCACCACCTGGGGCAGGGAACAAGCCCCTTCCACCAAAGCCCTGTCCACCTGGCCGAAGCCAGGTCCTGCCCCTCTCCTCCACCGCAGCCTCAGGCTGCCCCCCCCGGCACCTCGTTGCAGCCCCATCCGCCCAGCTGCACCCCCAAACCTGCACCCACAAACCTGCACCAGCCCCGTCACCGGAGCGGCCACCTGCAGCCCCGTGCACCCGCAGCCACGCGGGGGGCACTGCTCTCGGTGCGTGCGCCTCCTTTCCCAGCCCCTGCACGGCTCCTGCTTGCCGAGCCCAGCGAGCCAGGTGCCTCTGCCCGCAGGCAAGCCCTGCCGCCACTGGCAAGAGGAGCCTGGGGGCGGATCGGCTGCGGCAGCACGTGCAGCACCTGGCAGGGACACGAAGGTTGCAGGCAGGGACATGGGGTTGCTGCATGGGTCTGTGCACCCTCGGCAGCATCTCCCACCACCCAGGGCGCAGCAGCGGCAGTGCCGCAGGGCCCAGCAGGCATGGAGCACACCCCGTCCTCGGCACTGCTCACCCTTCGCACGCTTGGCTGCGCCGGGCTCTCTGTAATCTCCCCGCGCCGTTAACCTCGGGCGTCCCCTCCCAGTCGCAGGTGTCTGGAGGCGGCAGAACGCACCCCGGGGCAGCCCCTGCGGCCGGCATCCGCCTTGGCACCCACGAGCCTCCCCGCCTGCTGGCTGCCCCGCTCCTCCCTGCCGTGCGCATGGCCGGGTGAGCGGCAGCCCCGGTGGTGACCCCCCCCGCAGCACCCAGCCGCGCCGTCTGCTGGGACATGGCCCCGCCGCTGCCCGCGCCCAGCCCGCCGGCGTGACGGCACCCAGCCCACCTGTCCCCACACAGGAATGGTGCACGGTACATGGCACAGGGGGAGTGAGTGCTCCCAGCCTCGCACGTCACACCAGCTTCCCACGCTCTGCTCCCCCTGGGGCTATGCACACCGATGAGGAGCCGGTCACCCGTGGCTTTACAGGGGGGTGCAGCTGGATGGGGGAAAAGGACCAGGCTGGGGCATGCGGGCACTGGTTCTCCAGGGTGGGCACAGCCTGGGGCAGACCCCCAGCCTCCCTGTCCCAAAACACCCCTGTGCCGTGCGGCCAGCATGGCCACCGCCTCGGGGTGTGTGTCCTTCTACAGTCCCACACCAGGTTCCTGTCCCGTAAACTTGGCTCATCTCCTTCCAAACCTGGGCAACATTTGACATCTGCAGTGATGAGTCCCACAGCTCTGGCGAGGAGACTGCTCTTGGTTGGCTGCCCTCCTGTCCCCTCTGTCACCTCTTCTCCAAGCTGGAGAGCTGCAGCCCCTTCATCTGGGCTTCCCGGGGCCCTGGCTCATGGCACACGTCTCCCCCCAGGGCAGGATGCCTGTGGGGTGCTCATGTCCCCACCCTGGCTGCAGCCTGGCTGCTGGGGCTGGGATGGGGCCATAGTAAATGATTTCTCAGGTAATAGCACGACACAGAGCTGCTGCTGCCTCGGGCACAGCTGCGAAACGCACTGAGAGGTTCAGTACCCAAAGGTTATGTGCGTGGCAGCCCCTCCCCAGCCGGGCGCAGATATAAACCCCTGCTGACCCGCGCCAGCCATCGGCGTCCTCGGGGAGCACCATGAAAGCCGCCAGCATTTTGCTTGTGGGTATCCTTGCCCTGTGCGTGCAGCTGCAGCCAGCTGCCACGGCCGTCACGAACATGGGTGAGTGCAGGGGGTCCCCGTGGCTCTCGGGGTGCCGCAGAGCGGGGTGCTGCGGGGCTGGCACGGGCTGGGCTCCCAGCCTGGCAGAGCCGGGGCAAGGACAGCAGCATCCCAAATGCGGTGCGTGGGCGATGGGACCCGAAGTATTTCTATCTCCCGGAAAACGATGCCGACCGCGTGGGCTGGAGCCAGCGCAGCTGCTGGCCCTGCCGCCCAGCCTGACACCAGCATGCTCAGTCCCCCTCCAGCTGCTCCTGCTGGTTGCAGGCAGATCCAGCCGGAGCAGGAGCTCAGCAGAGTCCCACGGGGGTCAAGGTGTCGCCTCCAGGCAAACCTGCAGGCACCTCGCCCTGCTCCCCACGGCTCCCTCCGTGGTTTCTTCCTTGTCCCCTGCCACAAGTGCATTTCTGGGCTCCCGCCTGCTCCTGTCCTCCGTGGTGGTGGCTGCTGTGGTTCACAGCCGTTCACAGCCCTCCAGCTCCATCTCACCACCAGTACCCAGGAAACCCTGCACTCTGCGGGCTTTACGAGCCAAAGGGAACGATAAGAGCAATTATAGGATCAGCCAACTGAGCAGAGTGATAAACCTCAAAGGCAGGCGCTGCTGGCAGCTCCAGCGCCGGTGCGGCAGCCTGGATCGTGGTGGGACACCGGCGCCGGTCCCTGGAGCTGCTGGGTGGGCAGCACTGGACCTGCAGCAGCGCGCTGCCCCTGCCCGGCCCCCACTGTGCCCAGCCCCGGGACAGCCAGCTTTGGGTCGGCCGGGCTTCGGCCGGGCTTCGTCCCTGCGCAGCGCAGGGTAGAGACGCGCTGCTCCCCCAGCTCGGTGCCGGGGGCAATGCTCCCATCGCTGAGCTACCACCCCCGTCCTGCCCCGGCCTCCGGAGCACCGTGCCCCTGGTGTGGGAGCCAGCGGCTGCAACAAGGCCGCCTTTATTCGGGGAGCTCCTTTGTTTCTGCCCTGCCATCTGCCCGGGGCTGGGAGCAGCGGCTCGGAGCCGTTCCCCGCAGCGCATCCCCAGCGGGGCCGGGCTGCAGGCGCTGCAGGAACACCTCCGGCTGCGCTGCCCGGCTGCGCTGCGGGCAGTGGCGATGGGGCAGCCGCCTGCCCTGCCCAAGCCCTGGCACCGAACCCCTCTTCGGTGGCCAGAGCCCTGCTCAAAAGCCATCCTCAGAGCTCAGACCCTGCCTGCCCCCTCCCCACCTCGCAGCCGCTGCGCAGTGAGAGCGCGGAGGGCACAGGCTGGTGGCCGTGGGCCTGTCCCCGCTGTGCCCCAGGGCTGCCCCCGCTGCAGCAGCGACGGAACGCAGCGAGCGTCCCGCAGGCAGCGTGGCACCGGTGTCAGCTCCGGCTCCTGTTACTGCATAAACACCCACGCTGGGGAGGGGACCGCAGGCAAACGCAAACAGTTACTGATTTACTGTAGCTCCACACCTTGCTGCATTGTTGACCGTGGGGTTAAATTACTTGGAAACAGACACTGGTCGAGACAAACAGCTCGTGACCTTGGAGCTGGGACCACCTGAGCCCACGCAGCCCTGCGCCTGCACGGGGCTCCAGGATGCTCCAGCCCGGAGCTGGGGCTGCCTCTTGAGCCACCCACAGTGCGGATGCAGTGCTGAGGGCACATCTCTGCAGGAGGGTCCCGCTCTCACCCCCCACCCTGTGGAGGAGAGGCCGAGCCTGGGGCTGTACCCAGGACAGGGCCAGGAGGCTCTGGATGCCCCCCTGGCAGGGCGGTACAGCCCGAGCCCTCCAGCCAGGCAGCACTGGCACCGTGCAGGGGCCCTCACCTCGTACCCCAGTGACTGAGCCAAACGCTCTGAGCCAAATCTGGAGGCTGTGAGCAAAGTGTCTGAGGTCCTTGGGGCCCCCAGCACAGTGCTGGACCCTGAGGGAATTAAACCCACTGCCGGCAGCACTCGTAGGTCACCACGAAGTGGCTGAGCAGCAAACACTGAGGAGGGCCGGGCAGCCCCGCAGGGTGATTTCGATTGCTTGGCTCGCTGGGCCTGGTCAAATACAGCCTGGCTTGGTGCTGCCGAGCACTGCCAGCTACCCAGGAATGTGACAGCTGGCACAGGGGCTGCAGGAGGGTGTGCGGCAGAGGGGGCCTGGGGCTGCTCAGCCCCCGCACCGCTGTCTGCAGCACCATGCCTGCAGCACCATGCACACGGGGGGCTCGCTCCCCGCCAGCCATCCCTCCAGGGGTGCTGCCGCCAGGCCAGGCTGGATCCCCGGGGCTGCTGGAGGCCACGGGCGCAGCGGGGAGCTGCAGGACGGGGTCGTGTTGGGGTGAGAGGGAGCTGCAGGAGAGGCACGAGCGAGCCCCGCGTGCCGGGCGCCTTCCGAGGCGGTGCAGGGCAGCCTGGAGGGCTCTTCAGTCAAGTGGCAAAAAGCTGCACGAAAACAAGAGCCTGGAGCAGCAGCCGGGTGAGCTGCACGGACAGCAGAGCCGCAGCCCCGAGCTCGCTGCCAGCCCCACCGCGGGGCAGCCGCATCCTGGGCCGGGGGCTGCACCCGAGCGTGCGGCTGCTGCTGGGGCGGCGACGGGACAGGTCGGAGCGCGGGCACCGCGTGCCCCACGCCTGCTGCCGTTACCAGCGCAGCCCGGCCGCGTGCCGCGGGACCAGCACTGCCCCGGAGCGGGGCCAGCACCGCTCAGCGCCCCGCAGGACCGGGGGCCGGGGGCTCCCCGTGTGCCGCAGCGGCGATGCAGCGCGCGGCGCTTGGCGGCTGTTCCTGCCGGGCAAGTTTTCTGCAGACGCCTGCTCCGCTCGAGGCTTCTACTTCCTGGTCGGCAGCCAGGAGCGAGCAGATACCTGATACTTGGGGATTGTGCAACGGCACGAAGGGGGAGCCTGGCCAGGCCAGTTCCTTATGAGCCACCCGGAAGGCAGTCCCCTCCCGCCTGGCCGGCCCCACCTGGAGAGGAGCTTAAAGCCCAGCGGGGTGGCCCTGCACGCGCAGAGCCGGCTCCCCTGCACCATGCCCAAGGCCAGCAGCGTGCTCGTCCTCGCAGGGCTCCTGGTTCTCTGGGCAGAGCTGCCGCCAGCATCCGCCCAGAATGTCACGAGTGAGTATGAGCACACGGCCCGGCCCCGTGCGAGCAGCCGGCATCGCCCCCAGCCCCAGGGCCTGCTGGAGATGGGGTCCAGGGCCGGAGACCCCAGCCAGCGCCCAGCAGGGCTGTGCTCAGCAGCATCCCTGGCGCCAACCCAGGGGCTGGAAGCAGCATCTCCCTCCTCCAGCCGGCAGCCCGTGCCCCGCTGCAGGGCCAGCAGCCCCGTGCCCACCCACACCGTGTGCCTTTGCCTTTCAGCGAAAGCCGGCGTGTGCCCGGACCCAGCGACAGAAGAAGCGAACTGCACAGTGGGGTGCCAGTCCGATGGTGACTGCGAGAGCACCCTCAAGTGCTGCCCGGCGGCCTGTGGCAAGGCCTGCCAGGAGCCCAACGGTAACGGTCCCCAGCCCCGGGGCTGCTGCAAGCCCTCCTCCCGGGAGCTGGCAGCACCGGGGCTCCCGGGGCTTGGCAGCAGCACGGGCCTGGGCACCCGTTGTGTCTCTGGCTGCAGCATGGTTGTGGGGCCCTGCGGGATCAGGGTGTGCTCCGGCCGGGCGGCCGCTTGGCACAGCGCACCCCCTGCCCTGGCTGGCGCTGGCCACGCTCGCCCCTTCCTCCTCCCAGCAGCATGGGGGGGTTCTGAGCAGCCTCCCCAGGCACTGCTGGGTTGGTGCAGAGGGCAGGGAGCCTTTGCCTGCTCCCCCGTGCACCCCTCAGGGACCGCTGGCTGCTGAGCCACATCAGCCCAGGACGTTGCACTGTTCCACCTCCTGACCCTGAGCCTGGGGAGCGTCTCCCAGCGGCACCATCCCCAGCCCTGCGCCGGACACAGCCCTGCAGCCACCTGCGGGAGTACGCTCACCGTGCCGGAGAGCAGCCTGGGCAGACGGACGCAGGATTTGGGATGTGATGGTGATGTGATGTGATGGTGATGTGATGCGATGCGATGTGAGCGCACGGATGTGAACCAGAGGCTGTGGCACCTCCATCGCCTTCTGCAGGGACAGAGCTGGCTGAGCTGTGCTGCAGCAGGGCACAGCACAGTGCGGAGCTGGGAGCCTGCAGCAGGCAGCAGCGGGCAGGGGGCGGCACGGCAGGAGCCCACACGGTGCAGGCTGCCTGTGGGACACGTGCCCCCATGAGGCCCAGGCTGAGGCCATGCACCACGAGAGCCTGGCTGGGGCTCTCTGTGGCAAAACAGGGGACAGTGGGGCTGAGGCACCGCTGGGGCCCCGTGCTGTGGCTCCATGCTGTGTGCCAGCCATGCATCCCCGAGTACAGGGCTGAGCGTGGGGACTGCCACACTGCGTGGGCGACTCTGTGCGTCCCCAGGGGTTCCAGGCTGGCGGCAGCACCAACGGGCAGAGCTGCGGGCTGGGGGAGCTCTCAGCCCACACTGGGGTCCCCCCACTGCAGGTGTCAGCGGGCAGGGTCGGGGCCGTGCCCGTGGCTCCGGGACCTGCAGCGCCCAGCCCTGCCCCTGCTGCAGCAGCCAGGGGGTCTCACGCTGCGCCCTTCCCATTGCAGAGAAGCCCGGCACCTGCCCACCCGTGAAGCCAGGGATCCCCATGCTGGGGCTCTGCGTTAACCGGTGCAAGACCGACTCCAACTGCCCCGGGAGCCTGAAGTGCTGCAGGAACGGCTGCGGCAAAGTCTCCTGCGTGACTCCCTTCTACTGAGGTCAGTCGGGCACCCGCCCAGCCCCAGGGCTCCTGTGGCACAGACCCGCTCCCCCGTCCCCCTGACAGCCCTCTGCTCCCTTTGCAGGCACAGCCTCCTCCTGCCAGCCCAGCCACAGGGAAGCTGCTGCCCGACGCGATGCCCGCACGTCCAGGCCCCCCGCGCCCTCCTGCCCCCTGGCTGGGCTCCCAGCTCAGAGCCTTCAGCCTCAGCTTCCTCCCTGGGGCCCGGCTCGGGGCGCGCCGCAGCCCCCCGTGCTCTCACCAATAAAGCAGCCTCTCCCTGCTGCACTCGTGGCCGCGTCTCCATCCCGCTGCGCTCCTGGCCAGGCAGCAGCTCCACTGCTCCTGGCCTCATCCTGCCTGAACGTGCCCGAATTGGCACAGCTGCTGCTGGTTGCTGGCAGAGGTGGCATCTGGAAGGCAATCAGCAGCCAATCGCCCACCCCAAGCCAGCACTGTTCCGGCAGCCCAGGGCTCTGGGCCAACCCAGACCCCATTTCTCCAAGGGCCCCCAGCCTGTGCCCCTGCCCAGGGCTGTCCCCAGCTGCTCTGACATCCACCCCCCCGCCTGTTAGCAGACGTGCTCAGAGAGGGCCACGAGGGGCAGCGGAGCAGAGCTAATCTCTGCTCTGCAGTGGCTCGGGGAGGTGGGAATGTGTGGCACAGGGACCCGGGTGCTGCTGGTGTGCGCAATGGCACGAGCATCTCCCAGGCCTGCTCCACGTGCTCCCAGCCCTGCAGCAGAACTCTGCCCGTGGCAGGAGCCTGAAGGGGCCATGGGCAGGGAACCCCGCACGTCCCTGCCCCATCCCTGCCCGACCATGCCCTTGTGCTGCCCCTGCCCCTGCCCCATCCCTCCCCAGCCTGCTCAGACCTGGTCCCCGCTCCTGCTCCTGCCCTGCTCTCCCATGCACCTCGCAGCTCCCCGCAGGAGCCCTGGCTCCCTGTCCCTCTCACAGCCACCCTGCTCCAGCTGCCAGAGCCAGCAGGAGCTGAGGAGCCCCCAGACTATCCCAAAAGGTCCCACAGGATCAGGAGGACACTGTGGGGACAGCACGCACAGACTCCCCCAGCTCTCCCATGTCCCGTTCCCACGCTGGGGCTTTGCAGGGAGCAGGGTTTGGGGAGTGCCTCCCACATCCCCCAGGCTGGCTGCTCGCGGGTCACCAGTGACCTGGAAAGGGCGCACGGAGGATGCGCCGGCCGCAGGCCAGGAGCCCGGCACTGCCCTGGGATCTCCCCCAGGCCAGATTGTTCACGCCCGGCGCTCCCACGGTCCCAGCACCGCACTGCCACGGGAAGGAGCAGCTCGGCCAGCCCCCACCCAGCAGGGTTTAAATCCCGGCTGGCGGGGCGCAGTGGCACGGCTCCCTGCAGCAGCATGATGCCAGGCGCTGCCACCCTCGTGCTGGTGCTCCTGGCCCTGTGCGTGGAGCTTCCTCCCGCCCCAGCCCAGCAGCACCGAGCAGGGGACCATGGCGCTGCCCCTGCTGCCAGCCCCCTGCCGCGCCGAGCCCCACGGGGCCGCCGGCCGCCTGCCACCCCACCGGCCCCGGGCAAAGCAGGCGAGTGCCCGGCAGCCGGGAGCGACCCCCCGCGCCCCACCAGGCTGTACTGCCTCTCCGACCACAGCTGCCCCGGGGCCGAGAAGTGCTGCCACCGCGGGGAGGTCCGCGCCTGCCTCCTCCCTGCCACAGGTACGGCCAGCCGCGAGGGATGGGGCACGGGGGGCTGCCGGCCACAGGAGCCAGTGGGGTGCCCAGGGCGAGCCCCGCTCCCCGGCACGCCGTGCACCGAGCGTCTCCCTCCGCAGAGAGCCCAGGCTACTGCCCCCGTGCCGGACCTGGCGGGGCGAGCTGCGGGGCGAGCTGTGGCAATGACACCGCCTGCGGCCCTGCGGAGAAGTGCTGCACCCGCAGCTGCTGCGCCCGCTGCCTGCCAGCAGAGCCAGGTGAGGCACCGGCCCTTCGGCCCCTGGGGACGCCGCCGGGCCCTCCTGTGGGGCAGAGGGACGGTGGCCGCAGGAGCCATCCTGGGCTGGAAATGCCGTGGGTCCACAGCCCCCCATCGCTGCGCGGGGAGACATGGGGGTCCTGGGGGGCCAGGGGGCTCCAAGCTGTTCCCTGAGCCTCTGCCCCCCTGCAGCCAAACCCGGCCTTTGCCCGCGGAAGCGAGCGCGGCGCGGCGGAGCTGCGTGCCCCAACCGCTGCGCTGATGACAGGGACTGCCCCGGGGACCGCAAGTGCTGCTTCTCCGGCTGCGGCCTGGCCTGCACCTCCCCGCACACAGGTACCCCCCCCGGCCCCCTGCCCCCTGCGGGGACTGTGCACCCCCTGCCCCGGTGTGAGCGCT
Source organism: Oxyura jamaicensis (assembly GCF_011077185.1). NCBI lineage: Eukaryota > Metazoa > Chordata > Aves > Anseriformes > Anatidae > Oxyura > Oxyura jamaicensis. Next base: position 15,473,393 of record NC_048912.1, read on the forward strand.
CCGTGCACGCCTGTGCACGCCCCACGCAGTCCCTGCAGCCCCCTGGCTGCGGGCAGGGGGTGCACGGCTCCTCCCCAGTGCATGGCTGTGCCTGCGGGCATGCCCCAGCGCCTGTGCCCAGAGCTGACCGAGGCACCCGTCCGGGCACCGCGATGGCTGCGCCCCGGCTGTGGCTCCAGGGGCTGCACCTCTGCCCAGGTACGGCCCCGACCCTCCGTGTCCCCCAGGAGCAGACCCACGGGACAGCAGAAGGAAGGGCTGGCACTGGGCTTGGGGGGGTCAGGATGGGGGGGCTGGATGGACTCCGAGGCCGTGGTCCCATGGGCACGGCTGGGCCATGGTGCTCGGGGCCACTCTCTTGCAGCAAAGCCCGGTGTGTGCCCCGTGGTGCTGCGGGGCTCCCTGGGGCCCTGCGAGGAGCTGTGCGACACCGACGGCGACTGCCCTGGGGCAAGGAAGTGCTGCTCCACCGGCTGCGGCCACGTCTGCAAACCGCCCACCGAGGGTAAAGCCACCAGTGCCGCGGGGGACAGGACCCCGCCACGTCCCCTGCCATGCTGACCCCCTCCCTGCTGGGTCCTGCACCCCTTTTGCCCTCCCAGCGTTCTGGGAGCTGCCCCTCACCCTGCCCCTCCTGGGGGGCGAGGGGCTCACCCCCGCACGCAGGGCAGCTCCCTCACCCGCTCCCTCTCTGTGTGCGCCCAGCACGGCCTGGGCTCTGTCCCCCCCGCAGCCGCCGGTGTCGGAGCAGGCGAGTGCCTCACCCTGTGCCTGGAGGACAAGGACTGCCCCCCCCAGCCACAAGTGCTGCCTGCGGGACTGCGGCCGGGCGTGCATCCCCCCGCTGCAGGGTAAGGCCAGCCCCAGACCCTGCCCGCAGTGGAAGGCACGGCCCGGTCCCAGCAGCCTGGCATCGTGCGGGGGTCCAGGCTGCAGAGGTCCAGGCTGGGGGGGCAGAGGGGAGACAGCGTGCTCCCCCTGCCCTGGGGACAGGGGCTCTCATCCTGCACTGACCACCGCGTCCATCCCTTCCAGGCACAGCCTAGCCCTGGCCGGTGAGGGTGGCACCGGGAGCTGCCGTTTCGGGGCCGCTCCCACCCCGTGCCATCACATCTCCGTGGCGAGCCAGAGGTGCGAGGCAAAGCCCCCCGTCCCTTGCCCCCATGCGCAGGTGCCCCCGGCCTGCTTGGAAGCACTGAGACAGAATAAAGCAGCTCCTGGCAGCCCGCTGCTGGCCGTCCCCGTGGTTTGCTGGGGGGTGGCGTGGTGCAGGCAGCCGGGGGTGCGGGCAGGGGCCGTGCTGGGCGCACAGCTCCAGCAGCCGCGGGGCAGGGAGAGGCTCCGTCCCCCTGTGGGTGCCTCCCGGGCACCCCCACCCCGCTGTGACCATCCCGACGGGTCCCAGGACACATCGCTGCCGTCCCGGCAGTCACGGACAGGAGTGCCAGAAACCTGTTGACTCAGATTCCTTGCACCAAGGAAGGGTTCATTTGCATCCCAAAGTGTGAAAGTGGCTGGAAATGAAGGCAGGGCAGGAGAAGCGCCTGGAGAGAGGACAGGGAGCAGCCCCCACGTGCCGGGGCCACGCAGGCCCTGCTCCCCCCACCCTGTCCCAGCCAAGCCCATCACCCTGCTGCCTCCCCGGGCTCCCCAGGGCTCCCCAGGCCCCGAGCAGTGCCGTGCAGGGAGGCAGAGCCTGGCTGCGGGGCGGCACCGTGGGGGCTGAGCCAGCAGAGCCCCCCACTTCTCCCACTGCCGTGCGGGGGCTGAGCCCTGGGGTCTGCCCATGGCCCCCACCCTCAGAGGGCGAGGGGTAAGGGGGCTGTGAGAGACCCGGGCAGGGCTGCGGCAGGACAGGGCACTGCGCCGTGCGGCAGCACCCGCAGGACCTCAGCCACCCGGGTCCTGTCCCTGTCCTGTCCCCACGGGTCATCCTGACCCGAAAGCGCGGCTCGGCTGGAGATAAGCGGGCCGGCTGGCGGGGTGCCCATGCGCTCTGGGAACGTCCCAGCCAGGCTGCAGCCGCCCTGCACCCCCGGCACCCCGGCCAGAGACTTTAAGCCCAGCCCCGTCCCAGCTCCGGACACTCGCAACACCCCCGGCAGCGCCATGAGCCCAGGGGTTTGCCTCCTCCTGGGCCTCCTCATCCTCGGGGCAGAGCCCGGCACTGCACCAGGGGAGGAAGGAGGTGAGTGCCCACAGGCAAACCCAGCAGCAGCCGGGCAGGGGCAGCCCGGGGCTGGCTCCTTGCACCCCGACTCCCCTCGGCCCCCTGTCCCCTCTGTCTCCACGCTGCCGTGAGGCTGGGGCAGCCGAGCCCTCATCCCAGTAGCGCGGGGATGGGGTCCCTGTGCCCAGGTGGCTGCAGAGCCCACACCACGGCCCCGCCGCCTCGGGGAGCCCTGCAGGTAGCACACGCGGTGGACGCAGACCCTTTGGGTGCCCCCGTCCTGCCCTGCGTGGGACGGAGCTGGGGCAGAGCAGCCCAGCTGCAGCGCTCTCCTGACGCCTCCGTGGGGATAATGGAAGGATTCCTTTGTTTGAGCGGAGCAGCTGCTGTTTGCAGTGAAACCCTCCCAGCAGCGTCTGTTTGCAGCCCAAACAGAGCAGCGCTGCCAGCAGCAGGCGAGGGATGTTTGCAAAAACTGCCGCTCTCGAGGCATCCCCCGGCGCAGCGGGCAGGAGCCCCACACGGGCGTGGGCAGCCTTGGCCAAGGGCAGGGCCTTTCCCAGCGCAGCCAAGGGGAGCGCAGGGTGCTCCGAGGAGCCCCGGCAGCGAGGCCGTGCCCAGCAGCAGGATGCTGGAGACGGATCCTGACCGCTGGGAGGGCTGGCTCTGGGCTGGCTTCCCCCAGCAGGGCCAGGGGAGCTCCCTGCAGCTCCAGTGACACCCGCACGGGTCTGCTCCGCTCCCCACCAGCAAGGTTTGAGGGGTCAGGGCCAGGCGGGCTGCAGCTTTCCACCCTGCAGGGCGGCAGCGGTGCCATCCGCCCCCAGCTCGGGCACGCAGCCCATGGCTGTGCCCCCAGCACCCGGCAGCCTGGGGGACACGGGCACTGTCTGTGGGGGGCAGGTTCCCTCTCTCCAGGGGTGAACCAGGCTCTGTCCCACCCCGCTGCAGCCAAGGAAGGCGTGTGCCCAGGGGGGGGCCGCAGGGGAGGCCCTGCACGTGTTCTGCCTGGTGGACGAGTCCTGCCCCGGGGCCGAGAAGTGCTGCCACGGCGGGGACGTGAGAGCCTGCACCACCCCCAGCAAAGGTACCGGCCCCAGCCCTGGGTCACAGCGACCACGGCTGATGCACGGCCACATCTCGGGGAGGCTTCACTGCGCCGCAGCATGGGGGGGGCTCCCGGGGGACCCTCCCCAGCTCTCCCTGTCCCCGGTGCTGCTGTCCCGTGGGGCTCCAGCCCTGCCCCACGGCCGGCAGCACCTCGGCGGGTGGCCGCAGGACGGCACGGAGTGGCCAAGCACGGCCGCAGGCTGACGCCTCCGCTCCCCACCAGTGCACCCCGGGTACTGCCCGGGGCGAGGGGCAGCAGGGACGGCCCTGTGCCACCAGGGCTGTGCCGATGACAGCGGCTGTGGAGCTGGCAAGAAGTGCTGCACCGTGGGCTGCCACCGGCGGTGCGCCGCAGCGGTGCCAGGTACCGGCAGGGCCGGTGCCCGGGTCCGCAGCCGGCCGGGGGGGGGTCGGCGTCACCCACCCCCCCCCCCAGCTCAGGCAGCCCCGCTCCCCAGCCCACCCTGGCGTCTGCCCCCGGCTCCCGGCCGGGCCCCGCCTGTGTCCCAACGCCTGCAGCGACGACAGAGGGTGCCCGCAGGACCAGAAGTGCTGCTTCACCGGCTGCGGCCTCGGCTGCGTGACGCCGCTGGGGAACGGCAGCAGCGACTTTCCCCCCCCCCGGGGAGGTGGACTGGAGCCTCAGCCAGGCGGAGGAGATGCACCGGGGTGACAAGGGGGGGACTGCTGGTGGGCGGGGGGTCCTCGGTCCCCTTGTGCAGGGCGGGCGGCTCAGAGCCCCTGCCAGTTGGGGGGCTGTCGGTGGGAAGGAGAGGCGGCAGGGAAGGGGTGCACGTGGCGGTTGGGGTGCTCAGGGATGTCCACCACCATCACCTGGAGGGGCCCCACTGCATGGGGTCCATGCAGAGCCTCCCCTGAGCATGGCTGCCACCCCCTGAGAGGCTGAGCTGCAGCAGAGCCCCTGCAGCCCCCCCCCCAGGCTGTGCTCCCCTCCCCAGTCCCCTGTCTCCCACAGAGGGGACCCAGCGCCAGCCCCGGAGCAGAGCAGGGTTGAGGAGGCTGGAGCCAGCCTGGTGCTGCCCTGACACCCCCCGTCCTGCCGCAGGGGAGCCACAGAAGCCGGGGACGTGCCCCCAGGACTTGACGCGCTGCCTCCGCCTGGAGCCCCCCCTCTGCACCAACGACTCGGTGTGCCCCGGCTGGCACAAGTGCTGTCCCCGTGAGTGCCGGCTCCGCTGCACCCCCCCCCGCAGAAGGTACAACATCACCAGCACAGCCCCCAGCACCGGCACCATCCCAGCGCACCCGGCACCCTTTGGTCCCCATCCCTGTCCCTGTCCTTGCCCCGTCCCCTTTGCCAACGAGCAGCTCCCGGTGCCCCGCTGGCAGCCTCCTGCCCGTGGCCCCCAGCACCAGGAGGGTGGAGGGGGTTGGGACGAGGCACGAGGAGGGTCCAGGGCACGGCCCAGGGAGGGTCTGGCACAGGCAGGTTTCTCAGCATTGCCCCGGGGTGCCCCGGGCGCAGCCTCACCCCTGGCCTTGCATAGAAACCCTGCACCTGCCCCACGGCAGCCCCGGAGGGGGTCTTTTACCCCTGCTCCTTCCAGTGCCTGGAGGACAAGGACCGCCTGGGCAGCCAGAAGCGCTGTCCGTGGGGCTGCGGCCCAGCCATGCCTGGAGCTGCCGCAGGGGGAGGCCTGTGGGGCCGGCTGGAGCTGTGCCAGAGCCCCGGCTCCCCGTGGCATGGCTCAGAGCGCGGTGCCGCAGACACGTGCCACCTCCCCACGGTGCCGCAGACACGTGTCACCTCCCCGCCGCACCGGGACCCTGCGGTGGCCGCGAGCGCCGCTTCTTCTACAACATCACCTCCGGGCAGTGCGAGACGTTCCCCTACGGCGGCTGCGAGGGCAACCCCAACAACTTCGGGACACGGGCAGCGTGCCGCCGGGCGTGCATGGGCCACGGTGAGGGGCCGGGGAACCCCGGGCTGCGTGGGGCACGGCGAGGACGGGGGCTGCAGGATGGGACGGGGAGGGGATGGCGGTGTGTGGCCGGAGAACCCCGGGGTGCGCAGGGCAGCGGGTCGTGTCCTGCCGGTGCCCAGGGGTGCTGAAGCCCCACGCCTGCTCTGCTCCACCAGACAAACCCAGACCTGGGGAGTGCCCGGCGGTGCTCCTGGGGCTGGCGGGGCCGTGCCGGGAGGAGTGCGAAGGTGACAGCGACTGCCCCAGCTCACAGAAGTGCTGCAACAGCAGCTGCGGCCACCAGTGCCTGCCTGCAGCCCCGGCCAGTGAGACGGGATGGGGTGTGGTGGGGTGGGATGGGGCAGTCCTGGGGCAGCAGGATGGGGCAGCACTGATGGTGGGGTCAGACATGTCCCCTGTGCCTCGCAGGGGTCCCTGTGGCCGTGCCAGCCTGGCAGGAGGGGACGAGGTGCTGGAGTGACAGGGACTGCAGCGGCGGGGACACGTGCTGCCGTGGCTGGTGCATGCAGGAGTGCGGTGCGGAGGGCACAGGTGGGGCAGCCAGGATGGCTTCTCTGGAGCCCTGCCATGCCTGCAGCCCAGGGGAGGAGATGCTGTGGAGCCGGATCGTGCTGTGGTGCCCCGGGATGCAGTGCCCGCACACCCGGGGCTGTGTCCCCACGGGGTGGCCGCACTGCGCAGTGCCCTGCAGCCACCCCGTGCCGCTGCCAGCCCGTACCTTGCCCTGCAGGGAAGGCCGGCTTCTGCCCAGCCAGCGCGGGGCTGTTCCCCAGCTACGACTGCAGAGAACGGTGCCAGCGAGACGCCGACTGCCCCGGCGAGGAGAAGTGCTGCCTGCGTGGCTGCGACCACGTGTGCCTGCACCCGGCCCGAGGTTGGAGCCGCCAGGCACCCTGCTGGGCTCCCATCGCCGCCCCCAGGCTCCCCCAGCCGCACTGCCTCCTGCCTTCCAGAGAAGCCGGGGATCTGCCCCCTGACCGAGGCGGCACCGCGGACCAGGGCCCCGTGCCAGGCCTCCTGTGCAGAAGACCGGCAGTGCCCAGGGGACGAGAAGTGCTGCAGCAGCAGCCGATGTGGCCGGGTCTGCCTGGCTCCAGAACGAGGTGCGGGGACGGCCACGGGGCCGGGTGCGGGGCCCAGCCTCCTGCAGCACACGGGGAGCCGCTGCCACCGCCTGCGCCCAGCTCAGACCTCTTCAGGGCACAGTGCGCGGGGCTGCGGCCGTCGGAGGGGCCCACAGGGCCGGGACAGCGACGTCTGCAGCCCGCTCCCCATGGGACAGCTTGCCCGTGGCTCTGCTGCCCCCCTCCCTGCCTCTCTTTCAGACAAACCTGGCCAGTGCCCCAAAGTGAGGCCACGGCAGCTGTGCACGGAGGAAGACGCCTGTGGCCACGACAGGGACTGTCCCCGGCAGGAGAAGTGCTGCTTCTCCGGCTGCGCCATGCGCTGCGTGCGCCCTGCCAGGGGTAACCGCCAGCAGCCGGACCCCGGCTCTGCGCCAGGCACAGGGCGCAGGGCACAGGGCACAGGGCAGCAGTGTGACCAGCGCTGGAGCTGGGGGGCTGCCCTCACGCTGCCCCCCCCCCTTCCCGCAGAGCACCCCGGGGAGTGCCCCCAGGCAGAGCCGTGCTGGGAGCCTTGGCGCAGGCGCGGGAGCCAGTGCCTGGACGACAGCGCCTGCCAGCGGGGCGAGAAGTGCTGCAGCAGGGGCTGCGCCTGGGCGTGCGTGGCCGTGCCCGGAGGTAGCGGGGAGCATTCTGCCTGGTGGGCAGCGAGCCACCAGCCCCGCAGCCAGCTGTGGGTGACTGCAGGCGGCTGTGCCCGCAGAGAGCCAGGACAGAGCCCCCGGGCAGTGCGCGGAGGAGTGTGACACCGACGTGCAGTGCCCCCAGGGACAGAGGTGCACCAGCACCGGCTGTGGCCGTGTCTGCAGGGACATCCCTGGAGGTGGGTGCTAGCTAGTGGCCCTGGGAGCCGCGGGGTGCCCAGCGCAGCACGGCCGCAGTGCAGTGCCCCACGGATGGGTGCCCCAACGTTGAGGGGTGCCCCACGGCGGGCAGAGTGCCCCCTCGCAGGGAGGGTGGGAGCGTGCCCCATCCCCGGGGGGGCAGGACGTGCTTGGACCTGTGCAGCTTCGACGAGGAGCGTCCCTGGGGCCAGAAGTGCTGCAGCAACGGCTGCAGCCGTGTCTGTACGCGGGTTCCTGACGGTGAGGAGGTGCCATCACCAGGAGGCACACCAGGCCATCAGCCCCTGGGGGGAGGCAGGAAGGGCCACAGCCCTGAGGGACCCATCTCAGTGTCACCGTGGGGGCAGCGAGAGCCAGCTCCGGACAGGAGCGCTCCTTTGGGGCGAGGGGACCCAAAGGGACGTGGAGCAGAAGGGAGCTCTCTTGGCCATGCCCAAACCCCACCGCTGCTGGCAGCGCTCGGCCATGACCCCGGCTGCTGATTCTCGCCCCCGCAGCCTCGGGGCTCCCTAAAACACATCCTCCCCTCCAGATGCTGCGTGACGGGAGAGCAGCAGCTCCGTGGCAGGAAGGTGCCGTCGTTCCGGGACACTGGGCGGTCACGGCCCCAAACTGGCCTGTCCCCTTCTTCCCGCTGCCAGCAATAAAACACGTGCTCGCCGTCTCCAGCTGCTTCCACGTCTCTGCGTTGCAGGCCTGGCCCGGGGCAGCCCCCAGCACAGCCCCCGCATCGCCCACGGAGGGGCACGGGCTGGGGCTCTCCCTTCCCTGGTGCTGGGGAGCACCCAGGGCTGGCTGGGCAGGGGACGCTGCGCAAAGCCCTGGGGCCGCAGGAGCTCAGTGATGCACAGTGGGCACAGCCCTGCCTGGCCAGCCCCAGAGCTGGGGGCAGCACGGGGACCACCCCGCACCGAGGTGGGGATGCTTCTCCACCATTAGCTTGCTTTAGGGCCCAGCCGGGTCACATCTGCAGCTTGAGGGCAGAGCTGGGAGTGGAAACCAATTTAGATGCAAGCAGGAGCTGTGCCGGGACGGCTGGGTCCGAGACCTGCGGCAGGAAGGACAAGACCCAGACCTGCTCATCAAAGGACCTGTCCTTGTATTGACAGCTTCACAGCCCCAGGGGACGGGCTGGGCTCCTCCAGGCAGGACATGATGACGACGATGATGACGGTGGCACAGGAGGGGACGCCAGGCTGCTGCAGGCGCCACGTCCCTGCCCTCGGGCAGGCAGGTGTCCCAGGGCAAACCACGGTCCCCAGCACAGCCACCACGGGCAGCAGCACCGCCTGCCACCAGCCCCGCGGGGAACAGCTCCCTGCGGGGACAGGGACGGGGCCGTGCCCACAGGCAGCAGCGTCTGCCTGGCAGGGGCCGGGCGCAGGCGAGGAGGTGCTACCGGGCCCCTGGGGCTGAAAGGCGCGGGGTCAGCAGCGGGGCCGGGCTGAGCATCGCCCCGGGGGGCAGCAGCGGCCCCGGAGCCCGGGGGGGGGCCCTGCCGGTGCGGCTGGTTACCGGCGTGGGAGCAGGCCTGGAAGCATTCCCGCCTCGTCTCAAAGTTGTTCCTGTTCCCACCGCAGCCGCCGTAGATGAACTCCTCGCAGCGCTGGCTGGACGCGTTGTAGAAGAAGCGGATGAAGAGCGCCTTGCAGTTCCCGCAGACGGAGGGCAGGTAGCAGAAGTCTGCGTGGTCGCAGGGGCCGAGGTGAGCCGAGGACAGGGACCCCGCCAGGCTCCGCGCTGCCCAGCGGGGCAGGGTCTGCTGGGGCCCCCAGGATCCCGGCAGAGCGATCTGTGCGCGGGTCCCACCCCACGCAGCACCCAACCCCTGCCCACCCAGAGCCAGGTCTGCGCCCACCCTCCCCGGGGATCCGCATCCCTCGCCCCATTCAGGGGCTGCCCTCGGGGAGGGCACCTGCAAGCCCGGCTCTCCGGGGAGCCCTTCCCGCCGCCCGGGGCTCAGCACCAGCCCCCCGCCCGCCCCGCGCCGCCGGGCCCTCACCGAGCACCGGCTCCTGGCACGTGTAGCCGCACTTGCTGGGGCAGCACTTGGTGGCACCGGGGCAGTCGGCATCACCGGCACACCGGGAGCACGAGGTGTCCTTGCGGCAGGAGCTGCAGTCCTTGTCCAGAAGGTTCTCCACCTCCGGGATGTGGTAGCAGTACCCAGGCTTTTCTGCGGGACACAGGGGCTGGGATGCTGGGGAGGGCCACGGAGCAGGGGCTGAGCAGCCCCCCAGGACCCCAGCAGGACCCCAGCTGCCCCAGCCCCGTGGTCGCCCTGCACCACGCCGGGCAGCGGGGAGCACCGGCACCCAGAGCATCCCTGTCCCCGGGACGTGCCCCAGCGCACTCACCCGTCCCCATCGCCGGCTCTGATCTTCCGGGCACACGCGGGGTTGGGCCACACTGCGCAAACAGGGGGCTCAGGGCCACGAGGAGGAGGAGGAGGAGGCAGGCTCGCAGCGCCATGGTGCCCTGGGTGGCCGGGTCTGGGCCCCGGGTGCGTCAGGCTGGGATTTAAGGTGCGCCGGCAGGGTGGAGGGAGCAGGGCAGGCGCCTGAGCCCTGCTAATTCCTGCCGTGCGGGTAACGAGCCGCACCCAGGCAGGGCCCGGCCTCCCCAGCCGCATCCCAGCCGCAGCCCTCGAGCCGGGGGGACCGGTAGGACGGGAAGGCTCTGCTGCAGCCCTCGGGGCACCCAGCCCCGGGGTGCCAGGGCCAGGCTGGGGACTCCCGGTGCCCGCCCGCAGCCCCTTGCGGCCCTGGTGCGGCCGTCAGGGACGGGGGTCGCATCCTTCTCCCGCGCCCCCGCAGCCGCGCGGTGCTGGCAGGGGGGTGGCTGCTGGCCAGGGCACCGGGCTCACCGGGCATGGGGCAGGCGGGCCCCCAGCACCCAGCGCACGTGGGCGGGCGTGGGGTGAAACCAGCAAAGTGAGAGAGGAGCAGATTAAGCTCTTCCCATTCAGCAGGAATAATTGTCTTCCTAATTGCTGTTGTAATTACTGTCCCATGGGGAAGCAGAAGGAGAGGAAAGCTCTGCAGGGAGAGGCAGGAAAGTTGGACCCGGGTGGGGTGCGGAGGGAGGTGCCCCCGACCTGCCCTCGCCCCACCGCGGCTTTTCAGTAACATTCCCCCAAACCCCGGGGACAGAGACCCCCCCCCAGCATCCCAGGCTTCGGACACCAGAGACCTGCCGAAGCCTGAGCGGGGCTGGAGCCCAGCCCAGCCTCACCACGGCCACGGCCCAGGGATGGGGGACACGAGTGGGAACGTGCCAGCCCCACCTTGGTGCTGCCAGGGCTACAGCTCGGCGCCCACCCTCCGTGCATCTCACAGCCCCCGAGCTGCCCAGGAAATCCCCCAGCTGCACAGGAACCCCCAGCCCCGCGCCCAGCAGGAGGGCAGGGTCAGGAAGCCAAAATCTGCCAGGCTACGTTTTTCCTGCTGCTCTCTCTCCGTGGTATCTTCTCTACCCAGGTGATGATCGTTCCAGCCGGGATCGTGCTGCACAGCAACCCTGCAGGGGTGACGGAGCCGGGGCCGAGCAGAGGCGATGCTCGGAGGAGCTGGGGTGGGCAGCACGGCAGGGGCTTGCCCGGGGGAGACGTGGGGGAACCGCGCAGCCAAAAGCCCGGCACCACGGAGCTGCGTGGAGGGCCCCGTCCTGCCCCGGCCCTGGGGCCGCGCAGCCTGAGTCACGGGCAGCAGCACGGGGCGAGCGTGGCCGGACCTCCGCCCCGGCAGAAACAGCGACCGGGCGGCACGGGGAGCACCCAGGAATGCGGCACCTCCCGGGGCGGGACCGGGGCCGGGGCCGTGCCACCCCGTGGTGCTGGGGCACACACATACACACACACACGGAGCATGCCTTGCACACACACACACACACACGTGTCCTGCTGGGGTCTGCTGCTCCCCCACGCCGCTCGCAGCCCCATGCTCACTGGGGCCCCGGGGACAGCACCACCGGGAGGCCGAGCTGGCCCTGGGATCCCATGGACGGAGCAGGAGGCGAGAGGCAGCTCTGGCACAGGGACGGGGACCCAGGCACCCACCCGGCTCCAGCAAGGACCTGTGCCCAGGCGGAGCCCCTTTCCCCACGTGGCCTCCAGCTCCCTGCCCTGCGCCCCGGCTGCCCCAGCGAGGTGTGGGGCTGGTGGCCACCATCCCTCCTGGGCCAGGCTCGGTCCCCAGACACAGACGCAGGCTGCTGGCAGCACGGGGCTGTGGACCATGTCCGGTCACAGGACGTCCCTCGGGAGCCAGCGATTGTTCCCGGTGGCAGAACAATGCCCAGAGAGCTGCCAGGGCATCACGGGCCGCTCCACACCGCCCGGCCCAGGAGCCACCTCCAGCTGCCTCCCAGAGCCCAGCTCCACGCTGGGGTCCCCCCGGCCCCCGCTGCCCGCCCGGCCCTGTCCTGCCCCCCAGCCGCCCTCACGGCTGTGCCGGTGCCCGTGGGTGCGCTGGGTGCTGCAGCACGGCACAGCTCAGCCCTTGGGGCCGCTCAGAGCCCAGGACCAAGCACCAGGGGCACGCAGCCGCGCCGTGGTCCCACCTCTGAGCCTCCCTGTGAGCCTCGTCCAGCAGCACCGGCACACAAGAGGGAGGGACGGGGGGTCACGCTCAGATGGAGCTGGGACGGGGTCACGGGGACCAGCCCCCGTCCCAGGGAGGATTTAAAGCCCTGCCTGCACCTCGCAGCAGCCTGGCGCTGCCAGCCCCGTGCACCATGCGGGTGCTGTCGCTGCTCCTGCTCCTGGGGCTCTGCTGCCTCTGGGCCCGGCTGGTGGCTTCAGGTGAGAGGGGGAAAGCCCCATGGGGGGTGCCCAAGCAGAGGTCTGAGCGCGGCCGTGCCCGGGGTGCAGCGTCCCACACAGCGGTGCTGCCCCTGTGTGACCCCAAACCTCACAGCCCAGAGGCACCCGGGGGCTTGGGCCCCCCTCGCCCTCCAGGGCCCCGGCACGCCGCAGGGTTGGGACGCTGCTGCTTCTTCCCAGGTTTCACCTAGCTCCCGCCTGGATTCCCCCGAGGACCCCGCTTGCGCAGCCGCCTGGCACTGGACAGCCGGACACGGAGACATCCTTCGGCTGCAGGACGAGCACCCATCGCCCTCCATCCCCTCCCGCTGCGCTCAGCTCAGCGCCAGGCACAGCGCTCTCTTTGCCTCTTCCTTGCCAGTAAACCCAGCCTGCAATCAGCACTGGTGGCTCCTGCGGTGTCAGTCCCCTGGTGACCCCCAGCCCTGCGGGAGGGATGTGCCACAGCAGCCACCCGGCCCCGGGGCCAGCACACGAGTCCTGCCCGCGGCCCATGGGCTGGGCTGCTGCCGCCAGGACCGGGCTCATTGCTGTTCCCAGAGCCCCTCCTGGAGCAGAAGCCTGGCAGGACCCCACTGTGTCCCCACAGAGGACTCAGCCTTGTCCCTGGAGCTTGTCCAGGGCCCCGGGTGGCCCCAGGTGGCACGACCAGCCCCAGCCTCTCCCCAGCTCTGCTGCTCGTCCGGGCTGTTAAATATCATGGGTGTTTCTGGGTCTGCGTGGATGCAGCTGGGAACGGCTCCTCTCGCAGCACCGCCAGGCTTCGAGCTGGTGCCGGCAGGACCCCAGAGCCCCCAGGGAGCAGGGTGCAGCGCGGCACACGGGCGGGGGGCACGCTCCGCTGCCGGGCACCAGGGGCCGTGTCGGAGCCGCACCTGAGCGCCGTGAGCGGTGCTGCCCCAGCTCCTCAGCCCGCTGCCAGCCAGTCGTGGCCGTGGTGCTGCGGGCACAGCCAGGCTCCAAGGGGCACGCGAGCTTTTGTCTGGGACCTGGCCGAGCCCGGCCAGCACGGCTGCTTTGGGAGCTGCCCTCATGCCAGGAAGCCCCAGGGGGCTGTGGGGACCTCATGGGAGGCTCTCCTGGCCCAGGGAAGCTCTGCTGGTCCCAGACGTGAGCCTGGGCTGTGCTGTCCCCATGTCTCTGGACCCCACGCGTGGGAGCTCCAGCATCCCCAGGGCAGGGCTGGGGCCGCCCCAGCTGGCCGTGCCATGCCAGGCACTGCGACAAGGTGCTCGTGGTGCTGAGCCAGTGGGACAATGTGGGATTTATTAGGAAAGAGAAGGTCCTGCCCAAAGCGACGTTGGTGCCCAGGACCAGCCCTGGCAGAGCGAGGCAGAGGCGGAGGCTGGGGGCTGCTGCCCCACGCACCCACCCGCCACGGGCACTCCTCGCCCTGCAGCATCGGTCACCAAGCGTCGTCACTGCCATCACCGCCACCGTATTCTTCACCGTCCTCATCGTCATCGTATTCGTCATCATACTCCTTGTGAGCCTTGTCATCATCTTCATCTTCATCATCGTCACCATAGCCATCCTCATCGTCACCATAGCCATCCTCATCGTCATCATAGCCATCGTCAGCATCACTCTCGTCTTCATGCTCATCGTCACCGTCGTCATCATCATCGTCGCCGTCGCTGTCATCACCCTCCTCGCTGTCACCATGGTCAGACTCGGGCTTCTCCCCCGACTCGGGCTTCTCCCCACTCTCCGGCTTCCCCGCAGCCTCTGCTTTTCCTCCTGCCTCTGCCTTTGCCACCGCAGGTGTCTCCCCAGCCTCCGGCTTTTCCCTGCTCTCCGTTTTCCCCGCGCTCTGCGTTTCCCCCCCCTGCTCCTGGCTTTGACGCAGTCTTTGGCTTTTCCCCGGCCTCCGCCTTCCCCCCGCAGGCCGGCTTCTTCCCCGCACCGGGTTTCTTCTCAGTCTCCGGCTTCTCCCGCAGCAGAGGTTTGCTCCCCGGCGTGGGCTTCCCCCCCGCTCTTGGCTCCGGTCCCCGGCACAGGCCTGGCGGCCCCCGGCCATGCCCCGTGCAGACGCTGCTCCACGCTGCCCCGCTCTGCCCCCGGCCCCTGCCCCCCCGGGCTCCTCGCGGCGCGGGGCATCCTCCGGCTGCGGCCAAGTCGCGGGGACAGCGGGGGCTGCTCCGGGCACCCCTGGGTGGGAAGAGAACGGGGCCGTCAGCACCCAGCGAGCCCCTGGGTGCCAGCGGGAGCCGCCAGCCCCTGCAGGAGGGGGGAGGAAACGGGAGAGGGGAGAGATGCTGACAGCAGCGCCCGGTTAGCGGCACAGAATGAGCGGGCGAGGAGGTGCTCAGCCAGCGCTCGGGCACGTTGCTCGGCGTGGTTCTGAAGCGAGCACACCTCCCCGGTGAGCAGTAACAAGCGAGCCCAGAAACGGAGCGGCAGCGCGCAGCACGCTGCTGCCGTGCGCCGCCCGCCTCTCGGCAGCTCTCTAAAGCAGGGAATGGGAAAAAGAATCAGAATGAAGGCGTCAGAACCCCTGGCTGTGGAGAAAGGTGAGCTATAGCACGAGCTTTAAAACAGCCTGTAACTAAGACCGAAAGAAAGTCAGGTTTCTAGAGAAGAACATTCGGAAAACGATGGAGACATTTCTGCAGAGGCGCTTCCATCCGAGTGCAATGGCCCCGGCGCCTCATCGCGGAGCCACAGCACACCTGGCTGACGCTGAGCCGTCACTGCCCAGCAGTTTAAGCTTTAAAATAAAACAGCCGAGTGGCGGCAAGCACGGGAGCGTTCTGGAAGAAAAGGCTCAGCAGAATTTTAAACACTGCTCTAAAAATCAGCTCGCTGTTCACTCAGAAAGAAATGCAATTTTCGTTTTTTCGTTTCTTTGGGAGTTTGCCATTATTCCCGAGGGGAAGAGCCAAAAAAAAAAAAAAGGAATGAAAAATAATTGTTCTGAGGGATTTCCCCTTCCAGACGCGCGCTCCCCTGGAGGCTGCGTGCCCTCGCGGGTGGCTGGGAGCGTGCCTGCAGCGCGCCACGAGCAGGGAGCGGGCAGCCAAGGGGACACCCGTGTGCCTGGACACAGCACTCGTCCCGTTCAGGCTCTAACAGCTCCCTGCTGCAGAAATGCCCAGAGCAAAGCAGCCGTGGCTGGGGCCCCGCGGGTGACAGCCCCCTCAGCTGCCCCCTGCCCAGCCAAGGTCTCACCTCGCTCCTGCCTCTGGCTCGGTCCAGCCCACGGCAGCCCTGGGCTCTGCCAAGGGAGCTGCTTCTGCCCGACGAGACAAGGGGAGCAGCTCCCCAGCAGCGCCGTGGCTGCAGGCTCTGTCCCCCATCTGGGCACTCCCCAAAAAAGAGACCCCCGGTGCCCGCAGCCCCCGGCCCCACAGCTGCTGGGGCTGGGCAGCGCCAGGCTGCACCCTCCCGGTGCTCAGCGCAAGCAGGGTCCCAGCCGATGGCACCAGGAGAGGCAGCATCAGGAGGATGTCAGAGAACGCGAGAGGAGCTTCAGCGGCTGGAAGGCAGCAGACACTCGTAGCCGTATGTGCCCGGCTTTTGACGTCTGGCAGAACTCAAGGATCACAAGAGGAAAGCAAGGGTTAAACCTCACGAGGGCTGCAAGCCTCCACAGAAAGCTCTCGTAAAGGCCGGGGTTAAAGCAGACACTAAAGCACACGCCACCCAAGACCCAGGCTGTCTCCTCGGGGCGCTGGGTTGTGCCGAGCTCACCTGCGGCAGGCGCAGCGTGCAGCGGGGCGCTCAGGGCCAGGAGCCCCAGCAGGAGGCTGCCGCTCGCCCGCATGCTGCCGGCGCGAGTGCCCGGGCGGCGCCGGGCGGGGATTTAAGGTTCCCCCCCGGGAGAGGCGGCGAGGGCCGAGGAGGCGGCCCCGGGAACCTCCCACGTCCCGCCGCAACGCCGCTCACCGCGGAGATGCTCGGGACGCCAGCGGCACCCCGGCTGTGCCACCACAGAGCAGTGGGAGAGGATGCTGGACAGCCCGGCCGCACGCTGCAGGCAGCCCCCAGAGGCTTTACCGCCGCTTGAGGCCGTGACCCGGCCCTCCCTCGAGGCCCACTTGGGTCCATTCTTCGCAGGCATCTTCGCCTCTGCCGGCGTTCTGATGCCAAAAGTGCTTTCCCCCTGGGGGGCACGTTCCCGGCTCCAAGCAGCGCTCTGGAAGGCGTGAAGGAGCGCCCCATCGCCCCGAGGAGCTCAGCGCTCCACGCACACACGCTTGCACTGTTGGTTTTGTAACGTTATGCTTTAAAAACAGCAGGAAGAAGTTCTCTCGTCAGACCGAACACCCCGTGCCGCGGCACGGCCAGCTGCAAAAGGCAGCGCGCGGGGCAGTGCGGGGGCCGCGTGCCTGGAAGGGGGAAGGTGCAGGGCCTGGGTGCTGCCCCACCTGCGTGGGAGGAAGGCTCCCTGCTCTAAGTGCAGGTTTCCTCCACTCCTTGTGGCCGTGACTCAATTCCGGTGCTATTTCCCTGCAACCTTCCCGCATCTGCCACGTTCCCGCGCTCGGTGTCACGGCCCCAGGCTCTTACCCGGGCAGGTGCCCATGCTGCGGCCGGCGGTGCTGAGCAGGGCCCCGCTCCACACCACCCCTGCACCCTGCTGCTGCCCGCACCGCCCGGGGGCAGCGGTGCTGCCATGGGACCCCCAGCACGGCCCGGGTGCCATGGGGAGCCGGTGTGCCTTGGGAAATCCATCCCCAAAAATCCACGGGCCCCTTTCTGCAGGTCTCAGTGCCGTAGCTCCACGGCCAGGTTACACAGAGCGTGCCAGGTTTGCCTCCCCAAGCCCCCCCCCAGCCTCCAGAGCGCCAGGCCGCTCCCTGCGCAGCCCCTGGGTGACCACAGCTCCCCGGTCCCCGCCTGGCACGCGACCGGACACAAGCCCAGAGGTGGCACCGGCCGCAGCCGGCACTGACACACTCCGGCCTCCAAATGCTCCGGACGAGAGACGTCGCAGGGGCTGGGAATGATAACTCTGCAATTATCCCCATTACTCTTCAGCCGCAGATTCCTATCTACTTCCTCCCTACCTCAGAAAATGACTAAGGCGCGGGCTGAAATCCAGCCGGCGCGAGCAGCCGTGACTCACGGCGTGACCTGCGCGGCACAGCAGGGCTCCCGGGGGGCACCGCAGGCCCTGCTCGACGGGCACTGTCCTTCCTCTTCCTTTACAAAGCCACGGCCGGGGATCTACTGCAGGGAAAAAATAAGAAAGGAACAAAACAGAAACTGCCAAGCAGCAGCCAACCACCTCGGCAGGTATTCAGGAAGAACAGAATTCCTTCTGTGTATTCACTGGTTGTGCAAATGAAGTTGCTAATAATTTGGAGCAACCAGAACTGCACGTAGAAAGCCAATAATGACAGAAATGAAGCCTTGGCAGCAGGGTGACCAGCACGGCCACACGGCAGGGTCAGTTTGTGCAACAGCCTCACCTCATCCGGGCCAAGCAATCCAGCCACACGGGCAGGAAGGGGAGGACAAAGGCAGGAGCCTCCCCCACCGCGGGCAGGTGAGGCGCACGGACACATCCTCGAGGACAATTCTCTGGAAGCGGCAGCGTGAACACACGGCCGGTACGCAGCCGGTATTTCTGCATCACCCCCACAGCAGCTCCCCCTTGAGCACACGACGCGAGTGCCCCAACGCTGTGTCTGCAAGCCTCGTCCATTGATCTGATCGATCTGATCGATCTGACTGATCTGATTGATCTGATTGATCTGACTGATCTCGGGAGCAGACACACGCCTGATGCCAGACGTCGCAGTGCCGGGTGTCTCAGGTCTGGTTTATTCACGTTATTCCCCCTCAGAAGTAACGCAGACACACCGCTAACAGCGACCTGCCCACCCGGAGAGCCCCAGGAGCTGTTCCAGCGGACGGCTCTGCTCGCTCAGCTCCCGCCGGGCCCGGCTGTTACCGGTCGCAGCTGACGGGGCCGGCGGGCCCGGGGCTCGGGGAGCCCGGTGCAGGCACCCCCGGGGACGAAGGCGAGGCCCCGGGAGCAGGCCGGCCGCTCGGAGGGCTCGGCCCCGGGGGCGACGGCACCTCCACGGTCCCACCGGGGGCACGCAGCGCGGCGGCGCTCCCCGAGCTGCGGGGCGGGACGGGGACGGGGACGGGGACGGGACGGGACGGGGACGGGACGGGACGGGACGGGGACGGGACGGGACGGGGACGGGACGGGCACCGGCGGCCGGGAGGACCGGGACCGGCCGGAGGGAAGCGCCCCCCCTCTATACCCCCGCACCCCCCCGCCGCCCCCGGAGCCCCTCCCGGTGCCGGTGCCGTTGCCACGGCAGCGCCGCTTCCGCCCGTCGCCGCCCGATGACGCGGCCGGGCCGGGGCCTTCCGGGGGCCGCGGGGCCGCGGGCCGGGAGCGGGGCGCGATGGGCGCCGCCCGCGACGCGGAGCAGCAGCCGGG
>NC_048912.1:15496815-15502207 GCF_011077185.1 Oxyura jamaicensis
TCCCGGGGCGGGGGGGCGCCGGCGGGGGTGGGGGGGTGGGGGCCGGGTCCCACCACCGCCGCTCCGGAGCCGCCCCGTGCCCCGCTGCCCGTCCCGGCGGGCGGCGGCGGCCGGTGCTGAGCCCTCGTCGCCGTCCGCAGGGCCGCGGGCATGGCCGCCCGCATCCTGCACCGCCTGCGGCACGCGCTGGGCAGCGAAGGCGGCAGGGAGGAGCGGGCGCGCGACGGCTGCGAGGCCGAGGACTGCCCCGAGAGCTCGGAGCTGGAGGACGACACCGAGGGGCTGTCCACGCGCCTCAGCGGCACCCTGAGCTTCGCCAGCCACGAGGACGAGGAGGAGGAGGAGGAGGAGGAGGAGGACGGCGCTGGCGAGGAGCCGGGGGAGCTGCCGGAGCCCACGGGGGAGGCCGTGGGCACAGAGGATGGAGGCAGGTGCCGGGACCCGGTGTCCTGGGGTGGCACAGCGCGGTGCTGCCGTGCCCCACGGGCAGGATGGGGCCGGGGCTGCCCGGTGCCCCCCTGAGCCCCTCTCCCCACGCAGAGTGGGACCCGGCAGCGAAGCCCCCCGGCGGCAGCCTGCTGACCCGCCAGCTGCAGGAGCTGTGGAGGAAGTCACGGAGCAGCCTCGCGCCGCAGCGACTGCTCTTCGAAGTCACCAGCGCCAGCGTGGTTAGCGAGCGCTCCTCCAAGTACGTGGTGAGTGCGCCCCGGCCGGGGCCGTGCCGTGGGGTGGGCGCGGGGCCCCCTGCGGCCGGGCCGGGCGTCCCGGGGCGGGTGGGCGCTGATTTCTCTCTGTCTCTCCCTGTGCTGCTCTGATGGTGCTGGCGGCTCAGATGAGCCTCAGGTAACTACAGCCGGCTGGTCCGGGCTGCTCCCTCTGCTGGGGCAAACCCTGCCCCGGGGCAGGGCGGCGGGGGCACCGTGTCCCTGTCCCTGTCCTTGTCCCTGTCCTTGTCCCAGCGGCTCCTGTGCTGCCGTGCGCTTGGCTCTGTCCCGGCCCCACCAGGAGGCCGTGTCCCGCTCCACGGCACCCCCCTGACCCCCGGCTCCCTGCCTGCAGCTCTACACCATCTACCTGATCCGCTCCGGCCAGTTCGACAAGGCGCCCGCCACCATTGCCCGGCGCTACTCAGACTTCGAGCGGCTGAACCGCCGCCTGCGCAGCCGCTTTGGCTGCGACATGGCCGGCATCGCCTTCCCCAGGAAGAGGCTGCGGCGCAACTTCACGGCCGAGACCATCGCCAAGCGGAGCCGAGCCTTCGAGCAGTTCCTGTCCCACCTGCACTCCATTGCCGAGATCCGCCGCTCCCCCGAGTTCCTCGAGTTCTTCTTCCTGCAGGACCTGCGGGCCGCCCAGCGCCTGACCTGCACCGGCATGTACCGCGAGGCCCTGGCCACCTGGGCCAACGCGTACCGGCTGCAGGACCGGCTGGGGGTCTGCGGCTCCGGCCGCTTCCTGCTGACGCTGGCCGGGCTGGCCGTCTGCCACCAGGAGCTGGACGAGCTCGGCGAGGCGCACAGCTGCTGCGAGCAGGCGCTGCAGCTGCTGGAGGCCCAGGACAGCCACCCGCTGCTGGGGCCCTTCCTCCAGGCCCACGTCCACCTGGCCTGGAAGGTGGGCAAGGACAAGCGGCAGTCGGAGGCCCGGCTGCAGGGCCTGCAGGAGGCCGGGCTGTCCCTGCAGCAGCAGCCCAGCCTGAAGGAGTGCCTGATCAAGGAGCCTCTCGAGTGAGCCCCCTCGGGCAGCGCCGGGCTCAGGGTCCGCAGGGGGCGGCACGGCTCGCGCACCAGGGCGGGAGCCGGGGGCAGCGAGGGTCGGGAGGGGGCACGGAGACACAACCCACGTGTGGTGGCTGGGAGCTGCCCCTCGGAAACGCACTTTCTGTGTCAGTGCTTCCTTCGGCGCCGGGTGCTCGCTGCCTGCACCCCCTGCCTGCCGGGGAGCCGGCCGCTCCGCCGCGGGGGGCTTCCTGAGGTGGACGGGGCTCAGCCGGCACTCACAGGCACCGCGTTAAAGGGACGGGAAGGCTTCTGGCCAGGAGCTTCCAGCAACACGCACAAAAAAGGACTTTATTAAATAAAGTCTTGGTAGGAAAAAGAGCAGGGGCTCCTGCTGTGTCTGTTCAGCTTCACTTCCCCCTCCGTTGCTGCACAGGGGCACCCATCAGCGGGAAGCTCTCAGGGCTCCCAAGCCCGGAGGTGGGAGCGGCTTTGTTCCCTTTCACTGCGGCTGCTGGGGGCCCCCCTCCCGCCCAGCCCTGAGGAGGCCGAGGTGCGGCAGCGGCAGCTCATCCACGAGGGCACAGGGAGGTAAGGAGAAGTGAGAAGGGGAAGCTGACGGTGTCACAGCAGCACTTTCCCCTCCTCTGACCCCATCAGTTGCGGGGCACAGCCACGCCAAGCGCCCTGACGCTGCCCCACCACGAGAAGCTCCCTCGGAGTCATGCAGCCACCCGGGGCCAAGGGGACAAACTCCATGGGACGGCTCGCCCGTTCACGTGATGGCTTTATTTACGTTAGGTGAAGGGTGCCTGAGCACCATCACGCGCTGACAGGCGGTGAAAGTGGAAATCACTGCAGCCCGTGCAGGCCCAGCTCAGCACCGAGGTGCTGGCACCAGCCCTCCGGCAGGCCGGGCTCCTCGGCCCATTCTCTGCTGCTCCTTCCTCTGCTGCCCGGGGTTTCACCTTCGCCCGTAGCCAATTTGGTGCAGGCGCCTCCGCCGGCCTCACCCCCAGCACAGGGAGCTTGGTGCCACCGCTACCGCCAGCGTCCTTGGCTAGAGTTTGCTCTGGGTCGGTTTCTGCTCCACCCTGATGACTCCTTCCTGCGCGCAGGTCACAGCCAGGACCCCGTCCCTGCGCCACAGGCGCCCGTGCACCAGCCCTCGGCACCCACCTGCAGAGAGCCCCCGTCAGGCCGTGAGCCCTTGTGTCCCCGCAGGGGCAGGGCCGGCCTCGGCCACACGGGGCCCAGGAGCCGGGCAGGACTCACCCGCCCAGGGGCTCTCGCACTCGTAGAGCATCCAGTGGTCGGCCCGGAAGGGAGCGTGGAACCACATGGAGTGGTCGAGGGACACCATGAACTTGACGCTGTACTGCCGGTGGGGGAGCAGGGCCGTGCCCAGAAAGGCGTAGTCCGAGATGTAGGCGGCCACGCAGCAGTGCACCTTCATGTCAGTGTCTCCTGCACAGAGCCAGTGCCACCCGCTCAGCGCGAGGCTGTGGGACACCCCCGGGCACGTCCTGGGACACCCCCGGGCACGTCCTGGGACACCGAGCTCCAGGAACCCCGTGTCCCCACGGCCGGCTGTTCCCCAGCAGAACCAAGGTGCTGCTTTACGCCCACTGCCCCCGCTACGCCCCTGGCCGAAGCCTGCAGGGCCCAACGTGGCAAACGGGCACCGTGTCACGCTCTGCCCCGTGGTGCTTCAGCCCTGACAGCCCCAGGCTTCCCGCAGGCCTGGGGCGCAGCAGGGAACCACGACCCCCCCCAGCCCGTCCCAAGCGTGCTCTACAGCAGCAAGGGGAGGTGGAGCCCGAGCTCACAGCCGCGGGCTGTACCGACCTATGTAGCCGCGGGCTCGCACCCAGAAGAGCTGCTTGGGCTCCTGCTGCTCCGTGCTGAATATATCCGGCGGGTTCACGGGTTTGATATCGATCGGCACGTCTTCCGCTTGGATCTTGGTGAGGTGCCTTCTGTACTTCTCTGCCAAGTTAGGATTCCTTCAGACAACACGGAGAAGTGACATTAATGCCCCGCGGCCCTGGGAAGGCCCAGGGCAGGGCTGACGGCAGCAGAGTCGGCCCCGACACCCGCACGGAGAGGCAGGAGGGGCACGGTCCCAGCCCCATCCTGCCCCACTCCCCTCGCATTTGAGAACCCCTCAGGTTGTCACCGCAATCCTCCACCTCCCGCTTTTGTTCCTGCGCCTCCCTAAGCCCCGGCGCGGAGGAAGCCGCCCCCAGCGCGCCGCTCGTCGCTGCACGCACCGCAGGAACTTCTCGATGAGCTCCTCCTGGGTCAGCAGCTCCTCGGGGGGCGGCACGCTCGGCATGGTGAACTGGTGCCGCACTGGGCTCTGCTGGGAGAGCTGGAAGGACGCCTGGCAGATGAAGATGGGCTTCCCGTGCTGGATGGCCTTCACGGAGCGCACGGAGAAGCTCTTCCCGGTGCGGGTCCGCTCCACCTCGTACAGCACCGGCACCGTGGGGTCCCCTGGGACAGACCAGAGCCCTTCCACCGTGGGGCGGCCGCGCCGCGGGGGGGGGGGGCGAGCTACGGGCGGCGGGCACGGGGCGCCCCGGGCCGGCCGCCCCCCCCCCCCCCACCCTCCCGGCGGCGGCACCGCTCAGCGGGGCCTCGGCCCCGGCGCCCCCGGGGGCTGGGTCCCCCCGTTCCCCGCCACGCCCCGGCCCCGTCCCGGCCCCGCACCTGCCCGCACGAAGTAGCAGTGCAGGGAGTGCACCTGCACGTCGCGGCTCACGGCGTGGGCGGCCGCCACCAGGGCCTGCCCCACGATCTGCCCGCCGAACAGGCGCCGCGTGGCGGGCACCCAGTGGTGCCGGCCCCTGCGGGGACAACGGGCGGGCCGTCAAGGCGCGGCGGGGGGCCCGGCGGGGGGCCCGGCGGCGGCCCCGGCCCCGCGCACCTGAAGAGGTCGAGCTCGAGGCGCTCCAGGCGCAGCACGGTGGCGCTCAGCGCGCTCCGCAGGTCCCCGCCCGGCCCCGCGCCCCCCCGCGCCGCCCGGCGCCGCCATCCCTGCAGCCACCCGGAACCGGCACGGGCGGCGGAGCCGGAAGTACCGCCCGCGCGCCGGGAGCGACAGCTGATTGGTCCGTCGCGCCGTCGGTCGCCGGGCGGGCGGCGGAAAGGGCGGCGCTGGTTGGCCGGCCTGCTGCCAATCCTCAGAGCACGGCCGTGATTGGTCAGGCCGCGGGCGGGGGACGGGACGGGGACAGGGGACGGTGCTGGACGCCTGAGGGGGGCGCCGCAGGCGTCGTGACGCCGCAGCGTTCCCGGCGGTGATTGGCTGCGTGCCCTCGAGGGGGCGGGGTGTGCCGGGAGAGGCCCCGCCCCCCGCGGCGGACCCGGTTCCGGTTCCGGTTCCGGCCCAGGCGGCGCTCCCGTCTCAGGGCCCCGCGGCTGCCCCCTGCGGCTTACGGCGGGGCTCGGGGCCGGGCTCTGCGGCCCCCCCCGCACCGCCAGGAGCGTGCTTGTGAGCGCCCCCACACGGCGCCATGGGCCCTGGCCGGCCTGCGGCTACCCCGAGCCTGCCCCGGGCTCCCCGCTCCCGGGGCGCTGCGCCGTGAGCAGCCCTACGCAGCCACAGGCGGCCCCACACGGCGATACAGGGCGATACACGGCGATACAGGGCGATACAGGGCGATACA
>NC_048912.1:15502217-15517799 GCF_011077185.1 Oxyura jamaicensis
CGATACAGGGCGATACACGGCGATACAGGGCGATACAGGGCGATACAGGGCAATACACGGCGATACACGGCGATACACGGCGATACAGGGCGATACAGGGCCACACACGGCCCCACAGGGCCACACACGGCCCTGCACAGCCACACACAGCCCCAGGCTGCCCCCCCCAGCCCAGCAGCACTGCCCGCCGCCAGCCGTGCCCCCGGTGTTGGCCACAGCCCGCCCCTTTCAGCTCGCCGTGGCCCTGGGGCCGGCCTGCACCTCCCCGGGGCTCCTCCAGAGCGGGTCCGTGAGCACTCGGTGCTCCCCGGGCCCTTCGGCTGCAGCTGAACCGGAGGCTGCGGAGCACCTGGAGGGCGCAGCGACGAGGGGGTGAACCGAGGGGCTGAAGAGCTCGCCAGGCGGTCTGAGGTACTCGCACGGAGCCTGCTGCCGTGCTGAGCCTCAGTCACCCGCCCGGCCCACGGGCACCAGCGAGGACGCTGCCAGCAGACAGCTCCTCCAGGATGCCCTCGGGGCGGATCCCAGAGGCTGCTGCAGGGGACACTTCAGCCAGGGTTGCAGCTGCCCTGCCAGCACAGCACGTCCTGGCTGGGCTGAACTCAGGCAGAAAGGCCCCGCAGCCAGAGGTGCTGGGCAGGTGGCGGCACGAGGGACGTGATGTCGGCCAGGCCGGGCAGGGCAATGCCGACAGCCTCCCGGGGACCTCCGGGGATGAGTCTCTGCAGAGCCCCTGTCCGTGTCCTTATCACGGCAGAGATCAGCCAGCTCCTCGCCTGCTCCATCAGATGACCGAGCGTTGCCTCTTGCGTGGGGGAGCTGAGGAGCTGGGCCACGAGGCCCTGTCCGGACCGTAACGGGAAAGGAGCTGCTGACCTGACAGCAGGAAACGCGGCTGGCAGCGAGCCCAGGGTGGCGTGGGGTAGGAGGTGATGGTATAATAGCACGTGATGAAGTTGTGTGATCTGTGGCCAGTGCCTGCAGGTCCTCCAGCATCCAGCTGCGATGTGTTGTGCAACAAAGCCAAAAAAACGGCCTCTGGTCACCTGGGAGCTGCTGTGTCCCTGCGGCCACCCCTCCCCTGCCAGCAGGGCAGCCAGGCCTCGCTCCAGATGGGTTTCTGACACCTCCTCCTGCCTCTCGTTTAATTTCATCTCTCGTTTTAATTTCATTGCCCTCTAGTTAGGTGTGAGCCCGTGTGCTGGGGAGCAGCAGATCCTGCGGGTGGCAATGTGTGCCGCTGGCAGCGCTGCCCGGGCGGGGAAGTTGTTTGTCTGGCCGTGGCAGCTGCTCTTAATTCCTCCGGAGATGGAACCCGCCCTCCCGCCCACGGCCGCCTCCACGCGGGGTGGAAGCAGGCGGGGAGCCGCTGGGGGTCACAGCCGTGCAAACAAAGCCACGGCGAGGCGCAGAGCTTTGAACGTGTGGGTAGGGGAGAAAAAACACCGAAAAGAGCACGCGTGGCTGTGCCCAGCCCGAGGCAGCGGCCCTGCCGCTGGGTGAGCTCGGTTCCCCCCGCCGGCAGCCCGCAGCCCCGGCGCAGCCGTCCCGAGGCTGCCGGGCCCAGCAGACAGCGTCCCACGGCCGTGGGGGTCTGTGTGCCGGCGGGGAGCAGCGGCACCGCGCTGCGGGGCTCTCACACCAGCTCCCCACGAGCAGTGCTCCGTTACCACCTCGGCTTCGGAGCTGGCCGGGTAGAAGTGCTGTGTGGCCGGGGATTTCCTCCCAGCCGAGGTTTTGTAACAGTATCTGATAATATCAAATCTGGCTGTCTAAACATAGCACGGTGTTTCCTAAAACACCTTTCTCTAAGCTTACAGCTGCGTTTCCACTCCTCCAGCCGTGCCGAGGAAGAGCCAGGGAGCCTCTGCCTGCCTGCCGCCCTCCCTTCCTGGCACGGCGCATCCCCTCCGTGCGGCTCTGCGCAGGCCTTCCCCTGCGACCCCTGGCCAGGCAGCGCCAGCTGCAGTCGGGAGCGGCCTGAAAGGTTTGGGCAGGCCTGCAGCCAGAGCCCGTGGTGCAGGCTCGGAGGGGGTTCGGGCCCTGGGCTCCCCCCAGAGCGGCCGGGGACGCAGCGGGGCGCCGGACCTCCCGCCGTGATCAGCTGCACGGCCGCGGCGTGCGCCCGAGGGGCAGCCAGCGCTGGGGCTGCTCCCTGCACGTGGTGCGCGGGCTGCAGCGCCCGACCCTCCCACCCCTGCCCAGGGAGCACAGGAAATAAGTCATCCCGTTCTCACCGTAAACATCTTTCCCAAGAGCGAAACTGCGTGGCCGGGACAGGGCCCGGCTGTAATTTACCTCCACGTGAGGCTGGGCAGGACGCCCTGTGGCAGCTCCTGGGGGCCGCGTGCCGGCAGCGCTCGCGCCAACCCGGGCAGCCCCGTCCGCGCTGCAGGCTCTTGCCGGGCAGCGGCGGGGGCGGCTGCAACCCCGCTCCCTCCCGGTTGCCCCCCGCAGCAGCACTGCTCGGGCCGTGGCTGGAGGCGTTTATTGCTCACTCAGCCCCGCGGTGCCCCCCGAGCGCCCGTGAGCCCAGCCGTACCCGGCGAGGGGGGGAAGGCCCCCGCGGGGTGCGGGCACCTCACTCGTGTTTGCAGAAGTGCTTCAGCGGCGGGGGCAGGTCCAGGCCGTCGATGGCCAGGCGGTGCACAATGTGCTTCTGGATGACCAGCCGGCACAGCGTCTGCAGCGAGGGCACTGGGGAGAGAGCACAAAGAGGCAGCTGGAGGGGCTGGGGCTGCAGCGTGCTGAGGGGGGGGGGTGCTCCCTGCTGGCCCCGTGGTTTTGGGCAGCATTTGGGGAGTTTGCGTGCCGCAGGGCAGCTCTCACCCGCAGAGCTTCGCCGTGCAGGGCTTTAGGCTGTGCCGGGTGCCCCAGCCGGGGGCAGAGCTCAAGAGCTCCGCAGTTCTGCCCCTAATTGCTGCAGACTGTGGCTGTTTGGCGTTTGTTTTCTCTCCGGGCTGCCACGTGGTTCCCCCGAGGCTCGCATGCCCACGCGGTGTTTTCCTTTCATCCCTATCCCCTCGGTGGCCTGCACGCCTGCCAGACTGCGTGATCCACTTCTCTGGCAATCTGACCGCAGGGACAGCTCACATGATGCTGTTGGGACGCCTGCCGTCCCGCGGAGCCCAGCCAGCCCCTGCCCTGCCCTGTGACACGCCGCTCCTCTTCTGTGAGCTCGCGGCAGTGTGGGTG
The DNA here is from genome assembly GCF_011077185.1 of Oxyura jamaicensis. Classification (NCBI taxonomy): domain Eukaryota; kingdom Metazoa; phylum Chordata; class Aves; order Anseriformes; family Anatidae; genus Oxyura; species Oxyura jamaicensis. Next base: position 15,505,413 of record NC_048912.1, read on the forward strand.
CGGGGCGGCCGGCCGCTCGCCGACACAGCCGGAGCTGGCTCGCTGCCTGCGGGTCACGGCTCCCCCAACGGCAGGAGCGCAGCCCACGGCATCACGCTGCCCACGGCGTCACGCTGCCCACGGCATCACGCTGCCCACGCTCTCACATGGCCGCCAGGGCCTCGAGACAGCAGCAGGCAAAGCAGAGCTCTGCGAGCACACCACGCCGGCTCCTGGCCTTGGGCTGCTCTGGGACGTCTGCAGCGCTTATCTCTGCGTGCCAGCGCTGCGGCGCCCTGAGTGCTCGGTGAGAAGCAGCAGCCGCCCTGGGCCCCGGCCGCTCCGTGCCCTCTCCTTTGTCCCTGACCCCGCGCAGTGCTGCGCTCCGGCCGGGTTTCACTTCACTGTCTGCCCCCGAACTGATTTGTTACCCAAAGGAAGTGTTGCAGCAAGAGCAGCTGCTGCAATCTGTGGAGGGCAGGGAGCCGGGCTGTGCCCCAGCTGCGGGCCGGGGCTCTCGCAGCAGCTCGGCAGCCTCCGGCAGCGAGCTGGGTGCCAGTCACCCCCAGCGCGGCCGGGGCAGGGAGCCCACACGGCCGGGCACGTTGTGTCTCCGCCTGGCTCAGGCAGCGGGAAGCAGCGGGCGGGAGAACCCCGGGTCTCAGCCTTGGGATAGCAGTGGCTGAACTTTGGGCCAGTGGGAGAGGCGGTGGGTGCCCGCGCACGGGAGGCGGTCTGCCCCGGGGCTGGTGTCTCACGGAGCTGTCTCTGGCCTTGCACTGGTGATGCAGATAGCTAACTATCTCCCAGTTATATAAAACAGAGGTGGTAGGCAGCGTGAGGGTGGCCCAGCCAGGAGCTGGCTCACGTCTCACATAATCCCAAGCACGTGCCGATTTTTCCAGCGTGGTGCTAATTAGCACCTGAGTGCTCGCAGGAGCCAGTGACAGCGCTGGGCTTCCCTTCCCCACCCTGCCTGGGATGCCTTCGCTGGCAGCCACCGGGAGGGCCCGGATATTGCCCAAGTGCGGGCGGCATCGCGGGCTGTCAGCCCGCCGCTCGCGTGCCACAGCAGCACAACCCCGGCCCCAGCTGCCTCGTGCCCGTGGGACAGGATGGGACCCCCAGGCTGGCTCTGCCCCAGTGCTGCTCCGTGCCCACGCGTGGGGGAGCTGCTCCCACAGCCCCAGCACGGTGCGGCAGAGCCCACACGAGCTGCCCACGAGTGGTACTGGGGGGTCCCACCTGTGCTCTGCGGGCCCCCCAAGGTGCTCCCGTGTGCCCCATGCCCCGTGTCCCACTCAGACACTGCCCGTGAGGCCGAGGGGTCACCCCCCCCCCCCATTTCTGTGCCCGCGGGGGCAGATACCCACAGCCGTATTCCACCTGGATCACCCGGACGCTCTTGGTGGAGGCGAAGACGTCGACCACGGCGTAGAGCGGGCGGGCGGCGGGCAGGCCCCGGGCGCTGGGCCCCATGTCCTCGCCGTTGATGACGATGTGCATGTCGGCGGTGCCGTCGGGCCGCGGGGCGTACAGCACGCCGATGCGGCTGCGCCGGGCGGTGGGGGGCAGCACATTGGTCCGGTACAGCTCGTCCAGGACGTGGCTGTAGCGCCCGGGCCGGCTGCGCCCCACCAGCTTGTCGCGGGGGATCCGCACCTGCTCGATCAGCAGCTCGGGCGCCCAGAGCAGACCCTGCGCCCGCGGCGCCGCCGGCGGCTCCTCAACGTCCAGGGGCACGCGGTTGTGGCTGCGGGTGATGGCGAAGACCCAGGAGTCGCCCAGGCTGACCAGGTCGGGCAGCGAGTACTCGGGCACCGCGGGCAGGCTCTGCGGGTCGCGGGCCGTCAGCCCCACGCGCAGGTGCCCGCACCAGCCCGGCTCCTTCTCCTCGATCTCCACCAGGAAGATCTCCCCGGGCGCCAGCGGCTCCTGGCTGAAGCAGAGCCCGTTGGCGAAGCTCTCCACGCGTGTGGCGCGGGTGCCCGCGGCGTCCAGCCGGACGTTGGCGCCGTGCACGCGGTGGAAGCGGGCGCCGGGGCGCCCCGGGGCCGCCGCCTCCGCCATGGCCCCGCCGCTATTTTTACCCGGCCCGGGCAGCTGCGGGCAGCTGCTGCCGGCCGGGGACGGGGGGTCCTAGTGCTCGGCGGCGGCGGGGGCGGCGGGGCACGGCGGGGCCGGGGCCGGGGCCGGGGGGGTCCCCCGGGGGGTCCCCCCCCCACTCGTGCTCCACCGCCCCCGTGCCCGCGTGTCCCGGGGCACGGCCGGACGGCCCCGCCGCCGCCCGGGGCGCTCTGGCGGAGGTCCCGGGGCGGTGAGGTTTGGGCCCGGCACGGGGCGCTTTGGGCTCGGTCCCGCGGCGCGGGGCCCACGCGTGGGGCTGCCATGCGGGGACCGGGCGATGCCGTGCCGTGCGGGCAGGCCGGGGCCGTGCCACGCCGGGCGGGGCCGTGCCGGTCCGTGCCATGTCGGCCCACGTCAGGCCGGGCCGCCCCGGGCCGTGCGGGTGCCGCCCGTGGGTGGATGTCCGCGGGCTCGGGACCGGCGCGCGGCGTGGGGTAGGCGGGGCCGGGCGCGTGGGCGGCGCGCCGATTGGCCGCCGAGAGCCCCGCCCCCGACGGAGCCCCGCCCCCGATCACGTGACCGGCGGGGGTCATATGGGCGGCTGTCACGTGCCGCGCGGCGCTGCGCCGCCGGGAGCCGCTGCGGGAACGGGAGCGGGGTCAGCGGGGGGGCACCGGGATGGGGGGGGGAGGCAGCGGGAGCGGGAGGCAGCGGGAGCGGGACCGGGGGTCACCGGCACCGGGAGCAGCTCCGGGGCCGTCCCGGGCCCCGCGGCTTGCCCCCAGCTGCCGCTGTCCCGCAGATGAGGCCGGCGGTGCTGTGCGCGCTGCTGCTGGCGCTGGGCCTGGCCGTCGCCGCGCCGCCCGACCACGAGGTGCAGTTCCTGCCCGGGCTGCCCAAGCAGGCGGCCTTCCGCCACTTCTCGGGGCACCTCCGCGTCGGGCCCGCCGCCCGCCTGCACTACTGGTACGTGGGGGCTGCCCCCGGGCCGGGCCGGTGCCGGCTCCCCCGACAGCCCCCTGGGGCCGGGCTGGTGCCGGCACCCAGCGGGTGCTCACGGCCCCCTCCCGCAGGTTCGTGGAGGCGCAGAGCGACCCCGGCGGCAGCCCCGTGGTGCTGTGGCTGAACGGCGGCCCTGGCTGCAGCTCCATGGAGGGCTTCCTGAAGGAGCACGGCCCCTTCCTGGTCAGTGGTCGCGGATGGGGGCTTGCGGGCTCCGTGGCACGTGCCAGCCCGCTGGGGCTGGCCCTGCCATGCCCCCTGCCCGGCAGCTGCCGCCTTCTCCCTCCGTAGGTGCAGCCCGATGGGGTCAGCCTGAAGTACAACGACTACGCCTGGAACAAGGTACGGGTGTGGGTGCCGGCAGGGAGTGGCCCCACCTGCCTGGGCAGCTGCACCCTGCCAGGGGCACGAGGGGCTCTGAGCCAGCTCCCGCTGCCCTCCAGTGGGTCTGAGCCTCCCACAGGCTCCTCTGCCCAACCCCCCTGCTCTGAAGCCCGCTCCCGAGCGGGGCAGCAGTGTGGCCCTCCAGTGCAGCACTGGCGTGGCAGACACAAACACTGCTGTAGATGAAGGCCAGTAGCCCTCTGCCTCAGTGGCTTCCCCCGGGAGCCAGGAGGGTTTCCCCCGTTCTGCAGCTCCTCTGGTGTCCCTGCAGATCGCCAACATGCTCTACCTGGAGTCCCCTGCTGGCGTTGGCTTCTCGTACTCCGAGGACAAGAAGTATGCCACGAATGACACTGAGGCAAGTGACCCTGGCTGCTGGGAGTACCCAGGCTCGTGCCTGCCCCGCTCCGGGGGCTGCCCCGCTGGCTGTGCTCACTCCCTGTGCCTGCAGGTTGCTCACAACAATTACTTGGCGCTGAAGGAGTTCTTCCGGCTCTTCCCTGAGTACTCCAAGAACGACCTCTTCCTCACGGGGGAGAGCTACGGGGGGGTTTACATCCCCACGCTGGCCGAGTGGGTGATGCAGGACCCCAGCCTCAACCTGAAGGTGAGCAGCGCCGCTCCGCGTGGGGCTGGGGGGGCAGAGGGCTCGGCACGGCCTCGCGGGGGCTCAGCTGGCTGCATCGTGGGGCCCGGTCTGGGGCGTGGGGCAGGCCTGGCCCTGCAGCCTTTCATCTCCTCCGGGGTGCTGGCAGCGGCTGCTGGCGGATGTGTCCCTGCTGCGTGGGACTGGGGGAGCGCTCAGGCACCCGCAACCTTTCCTGTTCCCCATTGTGGAGTAAACAGGGCTGCATCTGGGGCCACAGCTGCTTCCTGCCTGACGCTGATGCCGCTGTGGCTGCCCTGCGGGGAGCTGGGACGCCGCAGAGCTGTTTTCTTCTTGCTTCACAGGGAATCGCTGTGGGAAACGGCCTCTCCTCCTATGAGATCAACGACAACTCGCTGGTTTACTTCGCCTATTACCACGGCCTGCTGGGGACCCAGTAAGAGCTGGGGGAGCGCTGCCGCTGGTTCCGCTGTCCCTGGGCAAGCAGGAGGGGGTCACAGCGTGCAGCAGGGCCGGCTGGATGAGCGGTGTGGGGCACAAGGGCAGGCTCACCTGCCTTCTGGGGAATCTCTGGCCTGCCTCGGACAAGTGCTTGGTCCATGCAGGTGGCCCCTCGTCCTGCACGGTTCCGAGGGCTGTGTCTGTTCGGGGCTCTCTGCCAGCCCCCAGGGCGCTGGGCTGAGCTGCGCAGCCACCAGGCAGAGGTCCTGCAGTGTGGCCGTGGCTGCTGGCTTCGTGTCGGCGTTACCTCTGGCAGCTCACTGCAGGTCCTCTGGGCTCTCCCCACAGGCTGTGGAAGGACTTGCAGGCCTTCTGCTGCTCCCAGGGGAAATGCAACTTCCACGACAACTCCAACCTTAACTGCACGCTCAAGGTGAGGGAGCCGGAGCCCTGGGCGCATGCCCCTCTCCGGTGCTTGTGAGCAGCTCCTGTCCCTGAAGCATTCTGCTCAGTCTCAAGGCCTTCTTGTGGCTCGTTGCAGATGGAGGAGATGATCCAGATTGTGGAGGAGTCCGGCCTCAACATCTACAATCTCTATGCCCCATGTGCTGGTGGTGTCCCTGGGAGCATGAGGTGAGAGCGGCTGCAGCAGCGCAGCTGAGTCCCTGGGCACCAGCTTGCAGCATGTGGGGCTCCCTGCGTGCAGGGGGCCACGTGGGCTGGGCAGGGACGTGCTGCCTCTGCCTGCTGGCAGGGTCTCCTCTTCCCTGGGCAGCCCCAGGCTGTTCCCCAGGCCCTCGTTCCTCCGGAGCTTTCAGCCTGTCTCCGTGCTTGGTCTGCCCGCAGGTACGAGGGCGACTACCTCATCACACACGACCTGGGAAACTCCTTCATCCGCATGCCGATGAGGTTCTCCTGGCGGCAGGTGAGCCTGGGCGCTGCGACACGGGGCTGCAAGCACCCTCTGCCCCGCCAGCCACGCTGCCCGGGGGCTGAGCGGGCAGAGCAGCCCCTCCTGGGGAGCAGCGTGGAGGTGCTGCCACTGCAGGGCTTCTCCTGACTCTCCCAGAACCTGCTCCGGATGCCTGTAGCCCGGAAGAAGGTGCGGATGGACCCGCCGTGCACCAACTCCACAGCCCCTACCAAGTATCTGAACTCCCCGGAGGTGAGGAAGGCTCTTCACATCCCCCCTGAGGCCCCCGAGTGGCAGGTGTGCAGGTGAGTAGGAGCGCAGGTGAGCAAGCTGCGGGCAGGGATGTGGCCAGCAGGGCGAGCAGCTGCCTGGTGCTGATGCTTCTTCCCCAGCTTCGAGGTGAACCGCAGCTACAAGCGCCTCTACATGCAGATGAATGAGCAGTACCTGAAGCTGCTCGGAGCCATGGTACGTGCCAGGGGAGCACACCCAGCCCCCGGGAGCAGCTCTCCCAGACAGGCCTCCTGCCTGCCCTGGGGCCGCCGCCCTGTGCAGCACTCAGCTCCTTCTGCTCCGCAGAAATACCGGATCCTGGTGTACAACGGGGATGTCGACATGGCCTGCAACTTCCTCGGGGATGAGTGGTTTGTGGACTCCCTGTGCCAGAAGGTAAATGCGCAGAGCAGGGTCTAGGCTGGCCTCGTCACCAGCCCCAGGGAGCTCTGGGCTGCCCAGGTCAGCTGGGCACCAGTGCAGCAGTGGGAGCCCCCCCAGGGCAGGGCTGGGAGCCCCCCCAGGGCAGGGCTGGGAGCCCCCCTGGGCAGCCAGGGCTCGGCTGGGTGCTGACAGTGCTGCCTCCGGCCCCAGGTGCAGGTGTCTCGCCGGCCCTGGCTCTACACCGAAGGAGGCGAGAACCAAATCGGGGGCTTTGTGAAAGAGTTCACCAACATTGCCTTCCTCACCATCAAGGTACAGCTGCGAGGGGGTGCTGAGATGGGGCACGGGGCCGCTGGCTGTGGTGTGGGCAGATTGGTGCTGAGGAACGCAGTGGGGGGCAGGGGGAGCAGCGCTCACTGCTGTGGGGCAGCCGGAGGCTCTGCGGGGCACTGACCACCCCCACTGCCTGTTCTCTGCAGGGAGCCGGCCACATGGTGCCCACGGACCAGCCCCTCGCTGCCTTCACCATGTTCAGCCGTTTCATTAAGAATGAGCCTTACTAGGAGCCCGCCAAGCTGCGCGTGGTGCTTCCAGCCGCCTGCACGCACCGGCTGCCTCCTGCATGGCTCATCCTCGCTGCTGCTTGGCTGTGCCACAGAACAAGTCACTTGCAGCTGCTGGGACTCGGCTCAGCCTGGCAGGACAGCAGCCGGGGTGAACGGCGTGGAGGTGGCTTCCTGCAGGCTGGGGGGAGAGGAGTCCCTGGGGCTCCCTCCCTGCCGGGTGCTGCAGCTGCCTCCTCACTGTGGCTTCCTGTCTCTCCTCCTGTCTGGCTGTGGAGGCAACTACTTCCCTCTGGGCTGGGAGCAGCCCCTGCCACTTCCCCTCTGCACTGTAGCCTCTGCACGCACATTGCCCTGGGCAGGCCCTGAGCCAGCTCCTCCCTCCTAAGCACAGTTCAGGTGGGGGCTGTGAGCTGCCCCGCGGGGGCTTTCGGCTCCCCTGAAACCACTCCCACCCTGACCTCAGAGGAAGGTGGCTTTTAGTGAAGACAATCCCACTGCCTGGGGCATGCAGTGCTCTTGGGACCTCACAATAAACTCTCTGAACAAAGTTGTTCTGCTCCTCATTAACCAGCTGCTCCCACCTCTCTGCAACCCTTTGCTTTGCGTTCTTTGGCTCTCTCAGGCATTCTGCTCCTCGCATCCAGCAGAGGTGAGTGCTGCAGGGGCCTGGGGGCTGTGTCTCCTCCTCCCCCTGGGGCTTCCCAGAACTAAGCCCTCCCCAGGAGCAGGGAATGCACAGTGGCTCCAAGCCCCTCTGCCCCTGTTCTCAGCCGCGTTGCCTCCCAGGTGCCTGGGGGAGCAGTGCTGTCTGTCCCTCCGCTCTCCCCAGGGGCTGGCAGCTGTGCGGGCTGGAGCAGGCTCATCCTCCAAGCAACGAGGCAGCGCGGGTTGGCGTTGAGTGGTTTATTAGTGTAATGACACGGGTGCAGCAGGGGTTCCCAGAGCAGCTGTCTCCGCCTTGCTGCCACCCAGCAGGGCACAGATGCCCTGCGGGATGTTCTAGTGGTGCTGGGGATGCTGCTTCCTACCTACAGTCTACGGGTCCAGCCCGGGATCTGCCCTCTGTCCGGGGTGAAGGAGCGAGCGGGGGGCTACAGCTGGTGGGGATCTGCGCTGGGCGCTGCGGGCGGTGAGGTGGGGGCGGCGGGGGTCGCGGGGATGGCATGGTATTTCTCAATCACTTCCCGCAGCCCCTTCTGGAAGTGGAGATCAGCTCCCACCGTGAGGAACCCCTGCGAAGGGAAGGTGTATCAGCCTGGGGCTGGCTGTGCCTGCACCGCGCTGGGCAGGGTCCCGGTGCCTGCTGCAGGGCCCGGGCTGTCCCCATCGTGCTCACGCACCGCGTGGTTGGTGACCACCTCCTTGGTGAAGTCCATGCCTTCCGGCAGCGGGATCTGCACCCCCTTCCTTGTTCTCTCTGCGGGGAGGAGATGCAGTAAGCAGAGTGCCCCTGCCCCGGTCCAGCTGCGTGCAGGCAGGGGACGCTTACCATTAATGATGGGCATGATGGTCAGCTGCAGCAGGGTTTTCAGTGGGGCCTGCAGTGAGAACAGCTGCGGGACAGGAGGGAGGGTGAGCACCCGGCGGGGGGGGAGCGGAGCTGCCTGGCAGGGCAGGCTGTCCCTGGGCTTCCCAAGGGCTGGGCTGGAAGTGGGGGTCCCGGGCTTCACCCCCTTCCCCCCCGCTGCTGTGGCTGGGGGCTGCCCAGGGAGGTTGGACCCCCCCAGGCTGGCACCGGGTCTGCTCACCGCCAGCGACTCCAGAGCTGACTGCTTGGAGTAGATGCGAAACCTGCGGGAGGGAAAGCTGCCGTGAGCCAGGGCAGAGGGGACTCGGCCCTGCAGCCCCCACGGGACCCCAGCGCGGGCCCTACCGCCGCAGGTCCAGGTGCACGCGCAGCGCCTTCCCCTGCAGGAACACCTTGGCGCTCAGCTTCGTTTCCTAGGGAAAGAGACACGTGGGAGCCCTGCTGCACCCTGGGCCCCGCTGTCCCCTTGCTCTGGGACGCTGCAGCCTTCCCGGGGGGAGCGCTCCTGCCCTGCGTGCCGGGGGCTGTGCTGGGGGCGCAGTGCTCACCATGGCCATGCTGGAGAGCTGCACGGCAGGGCGGCCCGCGGGCACCAGCGAGATGTTGAGGAAGGCAGAGACGGAGACGGAGGTGCCCGAGGGTTTGATCACGCAGCGGGGGGGAGCCGACACCTGAAGCACCAGGCGCAGGGGTGCATCCACCACGGCAGGGCTCTGGGGAGGCGGCGGGTGAGCCAGGGCACAGCCGTGTCCCCACGCACCCAGGGGCCCCCAGGCCTTGCCCACCCCAGGGCAAGCTCCTCTCACCAGCATGAAGATGGTCCCAAAGAAGGTGGCTCTCAGCAAAACCTCCAGGTCCTTGGGCACCTGCAGGGAGGAGAAACCTCTGGATAAGAGCCGTTACTGCTGCCAGCAGAGCTGCTCCTCGGGTAGCACCTCCTGAGCTCGGCACGCAGCACCTCCTGCCTCCCCCTGGGTGCTTCCCCCTTCCCCAGCCCCTGCCCAGCGGCCGACTCGCGCTGCTCACCTTCTCCCCCTCGAGCTCTATGGCCAGCACGCCCGCCTGGAAGTACGCGTGCATGGCCGAGTCGAAGAAGTACTCGGAGAAGGCGACGTAGACCATGCGCTCGGTCTCCTTGATCACCGGCTCCACCGCGTGGTTCTCCAGTTCCTGGCTCTCCCTCGCACGGTAGAAGAACATGCCCTGGGCCGCGAGCAGCAGATGTTTCTGCAGCCATAGCGCAGCCTGCCCTGCGCCATGCTGCCCGGTGTGCTGCCCGGTGTGCGCGCTGGCGCGGGGCGGCTCCGAGGGAAGCAGGGGGAGGCAGGGCAGGACGCGGTGTGCACCTTGAAGTCTAGGTCAAGGGTGTCCGGGGAGACGGACGGATCCCGCAGCAGGGAGTAGTCGATCCCAATGTGGTCATCCACGTAGTTCCTCACTGCCAGGAAGAGGTGCCGTCACGACAAAGCCTGCAGGACGCCCTGCAGCGCGGTGCTCAGCTCAGTCCTGTCCCACAGAACAACGCTCACCTGGCACCGTGTCCAGCAGGGAGTTCAGCAGCACCAGGCTGGCGTGCTCCAGGGACGGGCAGATCTGAAAGGGATGTGGCTGGGGTGAGGGGAATCACGGAGTGGGGCCAGGGCTCCTGCTCTGGCTGGGGACCCCACGTCGCCTCCGTGCCCCGTCTCCCTCGCAGCCCTACCTGCTGGCTGACGAGGAAGCGCATCCCTGTGACAATGAAGGTGCTCAGGAACTCGTAGACCTTCCTGCAGGACAGAACAGCTCTGCAGCAGCCTCCCAGCCCTGTCCCTCCACCCCTTGTGCCTCAAAGAGAGCACGGCCTGGGCGCGCTGGGCAGGCACAGGGTGAGCTGGGCACAGGCAGAGCTGGCCTGGCAGAGGGACACGGCTGCCACGGCGGGGTCGGGTGTACCTGAGCGTGCCAGAGAAGCCCGCGTGCATTCTGGCAATGGAGGCATTGCACGTGATGTTGGAGATCTTGAGGCGCCCGACCTCATCCTTGGCCAGCTGCAGCACTGTGTGGATGTGGACGCCATCGGCTGAAGCATTGATGGACCCGATGTCGTAACTGGAAGCAAGGGGAACAGACGGGAGGAGCGGGCAGCTCCAGAGCAGCAAGGCGCCCGTGGCACCCCTGGGGCAGTGGCCCAGCGGCCGGGTGGGCTGGCGCCTGGCAGGCAGGAGGGGGGAACTCACAAGAACCAGTAGAGCAGCTGGCGGCGGAAGCGCAGGCTGATGGAGGCGTTGTTGATGTTGAAGGCGAGGTGCTGCTGCGGCTGGAAGTGCAGGTCGGAGAAGGGCAGCTGCAGGTCCACCACCTTCACCCTGCCGGGGAGGGGACGGTGAGGCCGAGCCGGGGGTCGCCGCGCGGGGGGCGAGGGCGGCACTCACTGGCTGATGTTGTAGTGGAACTGCCCCTCCTTCCCGTGCAGGTCTGACACCGTGATGTTCTCCAGCTCCTGCTCCACGAAGCGCAGCCCCTCCTGCTTCACTGCAACGCAGAGCGAGCCCGGGCTGGCCTCAGGCAGGCTGCGCTGCGCTCCGGCAGCGTCGCCCACCCGGCCGGCCCTCGGCTCCATCCCCGCTGCCCCCCAGGAGGGTGGCGCAGGCCGGGCCCCGGGGGCAGCGCCACGACCTGCCTCTTACCCAGGCCCCAGGAGCAGGGTCCCGGCCGGCCCCTTACCCAGGTCCAGCCCCTTGGAGGTAATCCGGATCCTGCAGCCGGGTGGGCTGCGCGAGGCCGTGGCCAGGCAGGGCAGCAGCAGCAGCAGGAGGAGGCGGCTGCCGGCAGCCATCTCGCACCTGGAGGCAGAGCACGGGGGCAGCGCGCGCCAGCCTGGTGGGACACCCAGGGGGATCCAACCACCCCGGGAGGGACGCGGCTGCTGAATGCCCTGTCAGCAGCATGGGGGCAGCCCGGACCCTAGGACCACCCCGGGGGCTCTGCTGCACCCCAAAATCCCGACGCTGCCTGAGTGCCCCGTGGGCCGGCAGCCCCCTCCCCAGGGTGCTGCACACAAGCCCCCGGCAGACCCCGAGGGCCCTCGGGATCACCCCCCCCAGGGTGTGCTCCAGCCGGCTCCTGCGGTGCCAGCAGCGTCCCACCCTGCCCAGCTCCCAAACCACAGGGCGAGGCGCAAGCCCTGTGTGTGGTGTGGCAGCACAGCGGGGAAGGGAGCCGTCCCGTGGGGCCTCCCCAGCAGCCACGGGGCAGACCCCGGCCGCCCCCCCACGGAGATATGCTGCCGCCCACAGCCCCGTGGGTGCCGGGCTGGGACGGGATGGGAGCTGGAGCTGGAGCCTCCCCGTCCAGCAGCGACAGGCAGAGCTGCCTGCAGGACTGCGGGGACCGTCCAGGGTTTCCCCACAGTGTTTTTGCCTGGTTCTCTGCAAGGGAGAGGAGGACGGGCCCCCTCCTGCTCGGGGTCCAGAGCCTCCATCCTTCCCCGAGGGCCACGCACGGCCGGGGGGGGCTCCCCGACACAATGCCGGCTCAGTTTGGGTACTTACAGTATGACTTGTCCTCGGCTTCCCTGGTGTGGGGAAGCTGAATCACGTGAAGGGAGGGAGGGAGGGAGAACACTAGTAGCTCCAGGAGTTTCTTTTGAGCTGGCTGAGGTTCCCCTGCCTTTATATAGCCCACCAGCCGCCACCCCTTGTGGGGGAGCTGGGAGGAGACACGGCGGGACGGGAGGATGCCGGCCCCGCAGCGCAGGTCCCCGGCTGCCTGCCAGACAGCGGGCTGCTCGGACACCCCGGGCTGAGCGCCAGGCCCTGCTCCCCACCACGCACACAGCACCCCACGATGTGCCCCGTCCCCTTGCGGGCAGCCAGCACCACGTCCCTCAGCATCGGCAGGCGTCCCGGCACCGCTCGGCCCTGCCTGGGGAAGCCTCGCACGTGGGGCCTGGCTGGGGCGCTTCGGGGCAGCACCACCCCATCCCTGCGGGTGCCAGGCTCCCCAACAGCCCCAGTGCTGCCCCGCGGGCTCTGCACCGGGCCGCAGCACAACACAGGTCCCTCGGCCCCGGGCTGGGGGACGCTGCTTTGAGCCTGTCCGTGATGGGAGCCCTGGCGGGGAAGCTGCAGCAGCTGCCAGAGCCTCAGGGCCGCTCCCAGGACACAGCCTGGGGTCCCCAGGGCTTGCTCCTGGCTGCCTGGGAGGCACGGAGGGGCTCAGCACCCACAGGGGCACTGCTGCAGCGCCCCAGCAATGCCTACAC
>NC_048912.1:15518199-15529223 GCF_011077185.1 Oxyura jamaicensis
GCCGCTCGGCCCCGCGGCTGCCCGCCGGGCCCGGCCCGCCAGCGCCTCCGGGAGGGCGGCCCCGGGGCTGCAGCAGCGCCATGTGCCCGGCGGAGGCGGCCCCTCGGTGCCCGGTGCGCTCAGCGCCCCGGCCCCGGGCAGCCAGGCGCAGATACCGGCGCTCGGACAGCGACAGCGCCCCGTCTGCCAGCCCCGCGAAGCGGCCTCGGTGCTAGGCTGAGGGAAAAAGTGGCAGTGTCCCTGCCGGCTGCAGCTGCTCGCCTTTGTCTGCGTCTGCTGTTGTCCTGTGTGAAATCCTGCTTTGCTCAAGTGGATACCAGTACCGCTGCTGTTGCAGTACAGTGCTGCGCTGTGCCTTCTTTCACCTCCCTGTGGTCTCTGCTCGTGCTGCTGCTCCTAGGCTGTAAGCTCTCTGGGCAGGGACGGCGTTGTGTTGTGTTTGAAGCACTGTATGCCTCGCTGCGGTGTATAAAAACAGTACCGTGACCGCCACAAAGTGATCGCTTTGGGTCCCTTTCACTGTCTAAGACACAACAGTAGTTATATAAAAGCAGAGCTCTTCCTGTCAGGATTCCAGTTACTTGGCTTTATTCCTTTTCCCAGAGCTTAAGGATGCTTGCATTTAACGCTCATCAGTGTTGATAAAGTGCTAAAGCTTCTTGTCCCCTTCCCTCCTTTACTTTATCCATAAACGGGAGAAGGCAAAGCCAACAAGCCGTCTGTCAGCTGTTCTGAGCTGTCGGTGGTAAAAAGCCCCTGGCAAGTCACTGCACGTGGTGAGTGCTCTCCGGTCCGGGAGGATCTCGATGCCTGGTACTGTCTGTAATCTCTTAAAATACGTGCTTGGCTCACGGGGAGGTCTGGCCCCATCAGTACGTACCGATCCGTTGCAGCGTGTTGTCCGCATGACGTGCGAGACGCATTGACAGCTGCGTGTGTAAATACGTTTTAAGGAGGAGGGGATAAACACAGCTTTGAGAAGTTTGTGACACGTGAAACACACAATGGGGCTCGTGACGTGCAGCCTGGGACCCTCTGTCTCTGGTGAGCTGTCTTGCACCGGCGACCTGTGACGTGGTCTGAGCCTCGTCTCAGTGGCTGGGCTGCCTGCTGCCTGTGTGGCAGCCTGCTGTGCGTGCCCGCAGGGGTCACGGCAGGGTTGGAGTCGGGAGGAAGTGTCCGTAAACAAGCGTTGTGCAACACCCACAGCCGAGGTGATTGAACGTACGTGACTGCGTTGGCACGGTCTGTGTAGCAGATGCTTTCGCCTGCGGACTCGGACGTTGTCATCCCCGTAATTCTGGGCAGAGGCTGCCCCTCCAGGCTCTGCAGCACCCTGCACCTTTCCTCACTTACCCTTGAGGGAAGGGTGGAAACATCTTCCAGGATGTTGGAAGGATCAAGTGTTCCTCAGCCCTGCCGTGCATCGCGCTGACCTCGCTACCAGGTCCCTGCTAATCCCTGGTCGTTGTCGGCTCCTACCGAGGTTTTGTGACGGGATGGGGAGTAGGGATGGACACATTCAAAATAATTCAGTGCACGAACCAACCCAAACTTTCACTTAAGAGGTGAAATACAAGGAAGCCTCCTGCTGGTGCTGTTACTCAGACACGTTCAAAACAGTTAATACAAGGCTGTGCTCCTGCAGCCCTGACTATGTGCAGGTGGCCTCCAAAGGCCAGAACAGAGTTGAGTAGCAGTGTAGTTATTTACAATGCCTTGTTTCCCCCGGTTTGATGTCGGTGTGTGTCGGGTTGCCATAGCGGAGCAATCTGAAATGATTGACTCAACAGTGCTGTTGCAGAAATTTCCCTGGGGGAAGAGGGGTGAATAAGAGAAGAAACCTGGCTGTTCTTCTACAGCTGGGAACATTAAATGATGATTAAGAGAAGCTTTACTGTTTCAACAGACTTTATTTTGTATAGCTGTTGTTATGCAAATGAGAAAATACCAGAGGCTAAAATAGCCTGGCAGAGGCCTGACAGTTAGTGTGGGTCCGGAACGTAATGAGGAAAATAATTCAGGAGCTCCTCGCTCCTCGCCTGTGGTTCTGTGAGCCACCACAGTTGTTATTAGTGAAGCACTGGGGTGGTTTTATGTAACAGAAGGTTTTTAATGAATGCCTTTTGTTTAAATTACGTGCAGTTACGTGTGTGTAAATGCTGATGTTAACTGTCTCCAAGGATAACAGGCCAGGTATGGATAGCGTCGCCTGCATGGTAGAGGGTGGTGGGTGTTCACAGAAGGGTCTGTTTTATTTCTTAAGCATTCAGTCCTGCTGTATGATGTGAAATGCTCCATGTCTAGGAGAGATGTAGCTGGAAAAGGAGTATTTTCAGTGCTGTCCGTAAGAGCTTCCTGAGCATTCCTTACGGCTAGCTGTACCTAGTATGACAGGTATTTCTCGGGGGTTGAGTGTTGTTTGTACTGGTTCAAGTCAGGTTTTATTGCGAGAATGAGTTTACGCTGTTACAGCTGAGTGGGCCAAGTGAATCTGGGATCTTTCCTGCTGTAACATGGGCTTCCTGTGTATTTTTTCTAGTGTGGTTGCTGAGAAATGGCCAATGAGAATCACGGAAGCCCTGCGGAGGAAGCATCTCTAATGAGTCACTCACCTGGCACTTCCAACCAGAACCAGCCCAGCTCCCCCAAACCAATGCGACTGGTGCAGGACCTCCCAGGTACCGGTTCTGCTCCTGAGAAGGCCGGGCACGGAGTTCTGAAGGGCCTGGGCAGCAGGGGAGGGAAGGTGGAACAGGGCTGCCAAGAGAGTTAGGAATGACGCGTCTTTGAGAGTGTGCTGTGTTAGTAATGGGGACCTGAGGAGCAGGGCTGCTCTTCAGGACTGGTCGTGTTCTGACTCTCCTTCTGTCTTCTCAGATGAGCTGGTGCAGGCTGGCTGGGAGAAGTGCTGGAGCAAACGGGAGAATCGCCCTTACTACTTCAACCGCTTCACCAACCAGTCTCTGTGGGAAATGCCTGTTCTGGGACAGCATGATGTCATTGTACGTAACCACGTACCAAGAGGTTGTGCCCATACTGGGGTATTCTCCTGAGGTTTGAGATTACCTGTGTGGGAGGGCCCTCTTTACCCTCAGAGCTCTTCTCCAAGTCCAGCATCTGGCTTGGTTCTGACAAAACATTCCTCATTCGGGTACATGCTCTGATAGTGCTGTTCAAAGAATACTCAACCTGGGAGACTCGTGTAGCATTTTTCTCTTCTAAGTCTTAAACTAAAAACCAAGCCAAATAAACGATACAGACACAAGTGTAGAAGAGAAGTTTTCAGCTTTCTGCAGGTGTATTAGTATCCTTAATTGCTGTCCACTTGGGAGCTGGTGGCAGTGAAAAGGGAAGTAAAGAAGTTTTATTGCCTTCGGTACTCTGCCGTGGCAGCTGATGAACTAATGAGTGCTGTTGTTGTTTGGACACTCTTAGTCAGACCCTCTGGGATTGAATGCGGCTCCTATGCCACTGGAAGGTGGAATGGTAGAGACCTCCGTGGACAGCAAGCAAAGGAAAAGGAGGTTCTCTGAGGAGGTTCCCCCGAGTGGCAACAGTGTGAAAAAGCCCAAGGTGGGTCTGGTGTTGTGAGATGAATGCTTAAGGATGTCACTTAAACCTAGAGGGCCTGGAGCTTGCAGCTGTTTCTTTGAACTGCACAAGATCAGGCCACTGTAGTATAACTCGAGCTGTAACAGTTCACACTCCAGAATCACAGGATTACAGAAGTGGAAGCAGACGCAGGTCCTGCTCCTTTGCCATTTCGCTTACAGCCTGAGATGGAGTGTGGGAGTTGAGGGATACCATGTTTCTCAGTCAGAATCTGTTAACTTGTATGTCCGTATTAACTTGGGCTAAGTGCAGGCAAGACATGCTCTAGCAATTCACTGGGTGTTCTGAGGCGTGTTGTTGGCTGTGCTGGGATGCTTCCCTTTTACCTTTCTCTGTGGGGCAGTAATTCATCTTCTACATGCCCAGGTGGATGTTCCGGGGAACCCAGCCGCTCAGCCAGTCCCCATCTCTCCCAGTATTCCAGGAACCTCTGTTTTGAAGGCCTGGTGCGTTTCACCTGAAGATAAACAGCAGGCGGCTCTTCTACGACCAACTGAGTGAGTTGTACCCATTTGTCTTCTGTTCTTTTCTTGGTAGTAGGTTAGAGATGGCTGATTTTCTAAATGCCTTTGAAGAAGAACCTGAGGGACATGACAGTCTCCCATGTCTTTGCAAGGAATCTTGATAGTTTGATTTCCTGGTTGGTAAAACAGCCCCAGGAAGCATCTTCAGAAGTAATATTTGATAATTAGCCAGCGATCTGACCATCAGGTTGACATTTTTTTCCTGCCATAGAGTATACTGGGACCTGGATATTCAGACAAATGCAGTGATTAAGCAGAGGGCACCATCTGAAGTGCTCTCTCCACACCCCGAGGTGGAGCTGCTTCGATCCCAGCTCATTCTCAAGCTGCGGCAACATTATCGTGAGCTCTGCCAGCAGCGAGAAGGTAAGTTCCTGTTGTGCTCCCCTTGTTTGTTTGCTCAGTCCTGCGGTACCTTGGGGTTCTTCCTTCTGGTTCACGTCTGTCTCTTTCCTGTGGTCTCCTCTTTTTGTGGTGGTTATGTTCTCTTTCACATTGTTTTAAGGTTACTAAGCTGACCTCCGGTGTTGATTCTTGTCAGAGCTTCTGGGCATCTCTTTATCATATTGATTTGACCTTTTTTCTATGCTTCTCCAGGGATTGACCCCCCAAGGGAGTCTTTTAACCGCTGGATGTTGGAAAGGAAGGTGGTTGATAAAGGGACAGACCCTCTTTTACCGAGTGACTGCGAGCCAGTAGTGTCTCCTTCCATGTTCAGAGAAATCATGAATGACATTCCCATCAGGTACTGTTGAAAGACAGGACAACTTTCTGTGTTGTTCTTCTCTTGGGCTAGTCCAGTGATTTACTTGCTGCGGTTTTCTGCTTTCGCATTTCACTTTCACTGATGAAGTGGTTAAGGTGCCATTTCTAAAAAGTTTGGGAACTGGATCTGGCCCTCATGGCAGCTGTGAAACTGACGCGTGTGAATTTATACTTGCCTCAGGCTATCCAGAATCAAGTTCCGGGAGGAAGCCAAGAGACTGCTCTTCAAGTACGCTGAGGCTGCAAAACGGCTTATTGAATCCAGGTGGGAGTTCCTCTTGCAGTGCTGTCACTTTCAGAAATGAGAAAAAGTTTATAGGAACTTCTGGGAGGAGCTACAGTTTCCTGCCTTATTCTGGATAGGTCATTACCTTACAGAGGAAAAGAAAGGTTAAGAACATGTGGAAGAAAAGCAGTAGTGCTGGAGGCATCTTTTGCTAGTGATGTTGTCGTGAAATCAATCATTGGGAAGCTGTGGATGTATGCAGAGATGAGCAAGGATCTGTGTAACACTAAACGTGGAAAGCCTTCCGTCATTTATTCCTGAGATAATACAAGAGTACTCGGGCCCTTGCTGATAGTAAAGGGAAACAAACTTAGAATGGTACCTTATTACACCACGTATAATTTCTCTCGTAGATAAATCCTTTATCTGCCTTTTCTGTCAGAGAGGACAGCAGACAGCTAGCTGCACTGTGTTCTGGCAAGAGCATGGCAGTCCGTAGTCAAATGTCTGGAGGGGAGTGACAGGCTGGGGCCCTGAGGATGTGTCAGCAGCTGTGTTCCCCCACTGATGAAACCCTGTTGTGGTAGTATGGAATATATTGCCGTGCACCTCTGGCTTAAATTTCACTTGTCTGTTTTGTGCAGGAGTGCATCGCCAGACAGCAGGAAAGTGGTGAAATGGAATGTGGAGGACACCTTCAGCTGGCTGCGACGGGACCATTCTGCTTCCAAGGAGGATTACATGGTCAGTATCCCTCCTGTGCAGCTGAGCGCAGTGAGCCTAGGGACAGGTGGGGTGTTCAGGGCCAGACAAAGGTACCTGAGAGAAGGCTGGGATTGCTCCCCTCTGACTTGTGAAGTGAAAGTGGCAAAGGCACAGTGGTTCTGCGTACCTCTGGAGAGTGAGGCGGTGCGTTGTGCAAGGGACTCTTCTGATTATGCAGGACCGCCTGGAGCACTTACGCAAGCAGTGTGGGCCCCATGTGTCTGCTGCAGCAAAGGACTCTGTTGAAGGCATCTGCAGTAAGATTTACTACATATCCCTTGAATACGTCAAGCGCATCCGGGAGAAGCATCTTGCCATCCTCAAAGAGAACAATATATCTGGTACACAGTAAACCTTTTTCTTACTCCTTGCTCCTTGCTTCCTTCATCGCTACCATTCTTTAACCCTCCCTTTTGCCTTTGAGCCTTAGCTCTCCTCAGACATGCTCCCTCCAGGTCCCAGTGTCTGCCTTTTGCTGCTTGTTCTTGCTGCCTGTCTTCCCACCTGATTGTGGTTCTTTCCAGCTGATCCTTTCTGTGAGCTCTTTTTTTTCTGCCAAAGCTAAGGCTAAGTTGCTGTCCAAAATTATCCACAAGGTGGCAGAAAGGCTCCTTCACCTCCTGCACTCGACAGCCTGGGAATGTTTACCGTTTTTAGAATGAGTTTGGGGCAAACTGAAAGAACAATAACAACAAGGAAATCGTTTTACTCGTCCGGAGCATGCCTTACGATGCTGGTATGGTTGTGTGCAGTCTACAGGTCTCCTGTGTTACAGATGGGGAAATACCGTGAAATGGATCCTCTGTGCCCCGGCAGCGTGTGATAGGATTAATTTTGGGAATCAGCTCTGATCTTAGGTGGCTGCCTGCATGATGTGTGTGAGGACCACCACTGTGTTTGGGGGGGGACCGTTCTGCTCTTTTAGCCTTACTTCTGTCACTACGTGTTTTGAGGTGGAAGGAAGATCTGTTCCAGATGTCCTTGGATTCTAATGGACTGCCTTGATCTTTATTCTCTGTAGCTGAGATAGAAGCTCCTGAAGTCCAGGACAGGCTTGTGTACTGTTACCCAGTGCGACTGGCCATCCCCTCCCCACCACTCCCCAGTGTGGAAATGCACATGGAAAACAATGTGGCATGTGTGCGGTACAAGGGGGAAATGGTGAAAGTGAGCCGCAACTACTTCAGCAAGCTGGTAAGGGCGGGCTGCAGGCCTGTGTGACTGTCGTTGCAAATTGCTCTTTGGCGAGAGCTTCCGTTTCTCCTTTTCCTCTGAGCGGAGGGGCTGCGCAGCAGGACAGAGTGCTGACCTGGTGGAGGCTGCCTGATACTGCCCTAGTAGTAGCAGACATGAGCACAGCTTCCTTCTCCTTAGTCAGGGTCAGCCTTCTGCTGGGAGTACTTAAAAGGCATCGCGTGTGTGCTTTGGGTTCACGCTGTGTTGCAAGAATGGTTGTACCCACAACAAGGCTGCCCGTGCTGACAGACACTTGCTGGTGTGTTGCATTCATGCATGCTAGTAAATAGCTTGCGGTTCATTCACACGGTCAAAGAGATGTGCTGAAAAACCTTCGTGCAGAGCCCCACCTGCTCCTTTGTACCTCGCTGTCTCTTCTCATGTCGTGGTGTGTTTGTGTGCTGGCTGTCCTACCTTTGTGGTTTTTAACGGCCGGGCTTTCTCTTCCAGTGGCTTCTCTATCGGTACAGTTGCATTGATGACTCTGGCTTTGAAAAGTTTCTGCCCAGGGTTTGGTGCCTTCTCCGTCGATACCAGGTACTGTGGTACTGTCTCATCGCGGTTGTGCGTCAAAAAGCCCTAGTACTGGTGGGGACTTACTGTCCTTATTGTGGGAGGTGCACACCTCTGGGAGCCTGCTACAGAACAGGGCTTCCAAGGGGCTGTTGTCTGCTCCCGTTGCTTTGAGGTAGTAGTGTAGTCTGGGGAGCAGTTGTGATCTTGAGAGGAGACCTTGGTGGGGATAAAGATAAATTGTTAGGAAAAACCTTCAGTAGTTCTTGGCATCGCTGTGAGGACTCACTGAAGGCTTGTGGGGAGTCTGAGTAAAAACTGACAGTTGCTTTGTGGGGCCTGAGTTAGAGAAAGTGTCTAAAGAGCATTCTTGGGTACATGCAGGGGACCTGCACGAGTTTGAGAAAGGATGAGGAGGCCCTGCATACCTAGAGGAGTGGGTGCATGGACATGTGGCCCTTGGTCTGTGTTCAGTGAAGGGAACAGAAGGCACAGCAAGTGCAGGCACTTCTCACCGGGATTTGCTCTCCTCAGATGATGTTTGGTGTGGGTCTGTATGAAGGAACTGGCCTTCAGGGGGCACTGCCCGTGCACGTCTTTGAAGCCCTCCACAAGCTCTTTGGAGTGAGTTTTGAATGCTTTGCCTCGCCTCTGAATTGCTATTTTAAACAGTACTGTTCGGCCTTCTTGGATACAGACGGGTATTTTGGATCCAGGGGGTGAGTCTTACGTTACAGTGCCCTTTGCCGTGTGTCTGTGTGGGTGCATGCGCGTGTGCGGTGCGATGGTTCCGGACAGGCTGACGGCTCCGGGAGCTCATGGCTGTAGCTGGTTGTGTGGTGCCTGCGCAGCAGGATGTGTGCTTTGGGAAGGCAACGAGTGGACCTCGGTTGTCCGTGGGGCGAGCAGGAGCGTGCCGCTGGTCTGGTTAGAGGTCCCCACATGGCGCACTTTGTGAGTGTCAGCGCTTGCCCTTATTGTGGTGAAAGGGAGAACTGAGCCCTGACGCCGTCAGCTTGAATCAGCAGCCAGCCCTCAGCAGCTGCAGATGGAATATGTCCCCAGTGAGCAGTTCTGTTATTCAGAAGTGGCAGGCCTCATGCTGCTGGGGATTCAGGCCTTCTGAGAGTACGAGTGTCCTTTCTGAGGAAGTGGCTGCTTTTTAAGGTAGGAAAATTAGAATCCTGTCCTCTCTGACAGGGATCTTTGCCTTTTTCCTTTAGCCCGTGCCTGGATTTCTTCCCTATAAGTGGGTCTTTTGAGGCAAATCCTCCGTTCTGTGAGGAGCTGATGGACGCCATGGTCTCTCACTTTGAGGTACGTTCACTCACCCATGTTGTTCTGAGTGGAGCTGTGCAGTTGTCCTCTGCTCCCCACTGCTCTTGTACCCTCATAACGGGGCTGTTACTCAGCAGGCAAAGGATTGTGACTGCTGCTGTACTGCTCTGGAAGCAGAAATGCATCTTTCTTGTAGAAATCATTAGGCATGTCACTGCTTAACTGCGGTTAAGATTGTTTTCTTGTTGGTCTAGAAATTGCTGGAGAGCTCCAGTGAGCCCCTCTCCTTCATTGTCTTCATCCCGGAGTGGAGGGACCCTCCTACACCAGCCCTGACCCGCATGGAGCAGAGCAAGTTCAAGCGGCACCAGCTCATCCTGTCAGCCTTTGATCACGAATACCGCAGCGGGTCTCAGCATGTCTGCAAAAAGTAGGCTTTTCTCTGGGGTCCCTCTGGGAATGCCTTTCTGATGAGCAGCCTCTTGGGAGAGCGTGACAGAAACATCCTATCCCAAGTGGAAATCAATGGAAAGTAGGGAAAAGGCAAGGAAAAAGACAGTGCGTAATCATCCTGGATTTTAAAGAGAGCTGTTGTAGAGTCCAGAGTGTTGTGGAATTTCACACTCATTTAATGACTGCTGAGTTATTTCACTAACTAAAAAAACTTGTGAGTGAGGTATTGCTTCAGGGCAAGTCCAGTCTGAACTGTTCATCCCCGATGGTGCTGTGGTAATCACCTGCGTCCCTCTACCAGCTCTCCTCTCTGGTGAGCCACAGCTGAGCAGTATTTCCTGGGCTACCAAGTGCCGTAGTGCCTTGGTAATTCAGCATCGCTCCGACGGAAGCAGAAGGGGCAGTCAGGATCTTGGTCCTCAGTGGGACAAGCTGGCCCTTGGTCTGCTGCTAAAGCAACAAGTTCAAGACACAGCTTGTTTAAGCAATGATTACCGAAGTGCTAAGCTTTGTATATCTGGTGAGGATTGCTGTGAGATGCATTTATCTTACCGAGTGTTTCGGGGACAGCAGTGTCCTGGCACACATGCTGGCCAGGGAGCTGCTTGGCTCCGTGCTTCTCCTCTGAAACTTAGCGAGCCTCTGCCTTCACTGCAGTCTGCTTCCACTTTTCTCATAACAGTGAAGGTCAGGAAAGAACAGTTGTCCTAAAAAATACACACAGGAAGAGGAGAGGCAGGTGCTAGGGGAAGTGTTCACCTGTAGTTTTGTGACGTCTTGCCAGGTGGGCCAGTGGGAGCTGCTGAGCACCTCTTGTCTTTTCTCACAGAGAGGAGATGTACTACAAGGCTGTGCACAACACCGCCGTCCTCTTCCTGCAGAACAGCGCAGGCTTTGCCAAGTGGGAGCCCACACCGGAGCGGCTGCAGGAGCTCGTTGCGGCCTACAAGCATTCGGGCAGGACCCTCAGCTCCTCGTCCTCTTCCTCCTCCTCCTCCTCCTCCTCCTCCGCAGACAAGGAGCGGGAGCTGGGCCGCGAGCAAAGCAGCAGCCGGGAGACTAATGCCAACTGAGGTGCAGAGGTGAGAGGCAGCAGGGGAGGTGCTGGCAGCCCCAAGGAGGCTCGCCAGGGCAGGCGGAGAGACTGCTGGCTGCGCAGCACCGGCCCGGGGGACTCTTGCCCAGCAGCTCCACGGCACCCGCCTTCCCCTGCGAACTGCACGCTGCCCGCGCCCAGCAGCGCCACGGAGCACCCGGCCCCGGCTGGGAGAGGAGCTGGGCTGCAGCCACGCCGCAGGGCGAGGGACCCACGCGTGGGCGGCAGGAGGAGCGGGCGGCCCCTTTGCCGCCCAAGCACAGAGGGAAGGAGCAGCCGGAGCTGGGACGCGCGCACGGGCAGAAGGACGGACGGAGGGACAGACGGAGGGACGGCCGATGCAAGCGCTCGGCACGTGGCGCCACGGCTGGAGGGGCCCCGGCAGCCGGCTGCAGCCCGGCGCTGGCAGGAGGAGCGCGGGCAGAGCCCGGGGGCTCCCGCGGCCGGACTGGCCCCAGCACAGCTCCGTGTCCATAGTGTAAATAGTTCTGTCCGTGGCGCCCGCACTCCTCGCAGGGCTGCTCCCATCGCACCCGCGTTTCTTTTCCACATG